>NW_028288567.1:3930000-3995000 GCF_059628265.1 Tinamus guttatus | reverse complement strand
TGAAAGGTGTTAGGACAAAAGCACAGCACAGAGCCTTGAGAGGGGTCTTAAAAAACAGATCGTATTAAACCCCTGTGGTTCAAGTCAGTGCCTTTTGCTGTCAATCCTGAGCAATGACCACTGAGAGAGACTAGAAGTGGCTCCTGACTGCTTCCCAGGATGCTGACACTGTGTCACTTGAAACAATGACTGTTCCATGTTGTAGTTGCAAGGAATTCATCTGAAAGCTTTCCTTCATTTGATAAGCTAGGTTATCTAAAAAGCAAAATATGCCAGTTAGCAATTTCTGTTTTTGAACTGAAAAAGAGGAGCAAAGCAGGGTAAAGGAACATGCTCACTGCAGGCAGTAAGAACCGTGTTCTTTCTGCTATCAGACTTTCAAATCATACACTTTTATATACCTGTATCTTAGAACAAGAAAGATTTCTTTTGTAAAGTCTGGGCAAAAACAAAACTACTTAGGAGACAGGTTGGCAGAACTACAAAACACTTTCACAAGATATTTTCAAAAATAATGATTAATGAAAGTATAATTAATTCAATTCTATGCACTTGTTAATTCTAAGCTATGGTCACTTTTCTGAAAGGGTTTTTGTTTGCTTGTTTTTACATGCATGGTAAAGCCAAACAGAAGGAGCTCACCTTCCTTCAATCATACAGAGTAACTAGAAGACTCAAGAGAAATGCTTGACTGCAGCAGCAGCCAGGACATGTAACTGACAGAATGAGATCAAGCCACAAATTACCAGGTTTAGAGACTTTCCTAAACTGCTTGTTCTATTGGGTGGAAGTAAGGGATATTGACTGTAAAAATGACACAAGGCTCCTCAAGGAATGAATCCTTGTAGAAACCCCATTCCATGCACTGTATCTCTCATTTCTATGCTGAGCTGCCAGTTTAGGAAAGACTTGTCACTGTATCTGCCTCACGACTTGTGTAAGAATCCAACTGGAGTCCAGAGAAAAGTCCTAGGATTTTCCTTTTCAAATGAATGGTGTTCTAAAAAATAATCATACCTGTCAGTCATGAGAAATTGGTATTGTAATAAATGATACATTTGTAAGAGTAGCTTTCAATTATCTTGGCGAAATTTTAAAGATATATCACAGGAGATGAAGAACTTGTACGTTCTTGCAAAGAGGAATTGCATTGGAAGGATTTTAAGAATCAGACTACTTTCTAGGAAAACATCTGCCTGATTTTTGGTTTTGCTTGAGAAAAATGAAACCTGAGGTAGCAGTGTGTTCCAGGAGGAATGTCTTTTTTTTGCAGGTACCTTTTGGAAGAAGAAGGAAGAGCAAGAGGGAAGAGAATTTTCTTTGGAATAAACAATAAGCATGAACCAAATGGTTGTTTTTGCTATCCTGTTTATTTAGAAATAATAAAATGTTCCATCTTTCACAGGGATAATATATATATATATATATATAATAATATAATAATATATATATATAATATATATATATAATATATATATATGTAATATATAATAATATAATAATAATATATATATTACATTTTCTTTAATCATATGAACATGACAAATAATAACGTCATGGCATTCAAATAATTGCACTGAATCAAAAGTAGTGCACCCTTTTACCTGGGTCTGTCTCAAACCCATAAGACATAATTGAGCCCCCTGAAGGAATGTCAAGTTTCGGAGCAGAAGAGTTGATATAAGGAAAATCCTTATTGTTTGACTGCTAATTAGAGGATAAGCCACACTGCTATTGTCATAAGTTACTTTAATCAGGTAAGTTTCCAAAAATGGTTTACTGCCTTGTCTTCATGTTGATGCTAAGTTATATTTGAAAAATTAATAGATTGGCCATGTCCTCCCCAAAGCATTTGATTTAAAGCTCAAGCTTTTTAAAGTACTATATATGGCCATTAAGATAAAATATTAGGTAGTACTATCTCCTGGACATCATATATTTAACAATATGCTTCATGCCTCATTTACCAGAAATGTATTGAGATTTTCCTGAGTCAATATTCAAAGAATAACTTCACATTTTTCATAGCCAAATGTCATGTTTTTAACTTTTCTTTTTAATTCTTTTGCTAATTGGAGTTGCTATTGTGAATTACTATTTTTAGTTACCACCTAAAACATGTACACAATATATTTATATATTTCATATATGTAAGAACTTGATATGTTTTTAATGGTGAAAGAGTTTCATAAAATTTATAAAAGTAAATAAAGTTAAATTGGATGATATAGAATGCAGACATTATCAACTACACAGACACACACCATATATAAGAACATATGTAAGTGATGTACACCTATTCATGATGTGCATAGCACTACTTGGTCTTGTTTCATTGTGAAATAAGACTAGGATTTGGTGTCTGGGAGTGCAAGTTTCTGGATATTACTATAGTGACAGTTGACTTTTGGAAAGCTCATTGATTCCTGCAAGTTGACAAAGCAAAGCAGCAAAGAAACCAGAGAGATGGTTTGTGATACCAGAGAAGGGGCTGTCTAGAACAGGTGGATAATTCCTACCAGGCTGTCATATCTCTGCACTATATAGTTAACTCTGAGACTGAGGAGATGAAGCTTGCTGTTCCTCTCCAGCTAGTGCCTGTTGCCTCACATAGGTTTCCTCTCTGCGGTATCAAACTGAAATTTAGACTCAGACATTACTACCAGGTTTGAAATAAAAGTGAGCTGAAGAAATTTAATCTGAATTAAAATATAAATTAATTTAATCAGAAATCACGCTTTTAATGTCCTAGGGTTTTGACAAACGTTAGTGACTGCATTCTGCCTGCATGAACTTCACTCTAAAGTTCTTTCTTAGATTGCCCAAAAAGTCTTACAGAGGCTGGTGAGATGATTGCCATGAGCTATGTGTGTTCAACATTATCATTATTACAGAGTTGTGGAACTTGTTATGTGTTTAATTCTCTGTACTCTCACTGTCTGTAGTGTTTGGTAGCTTGGTCACATGGCAAAATTTAAGTTAGCATCTTTGACCCTCAAAGTCTGAAGGAATGTCATGTCAGAGCTCTTTCTCCTGTTTACTGCCAAAAGATTGCATGTTAACAGTACTGTGCAACTTCCTTTATTGCTGTAGCAGTCCTGGTGTGTTTTAGCAATTCTGCTATCTTTTTTGCCATAAGTTTTCCATTTTTTACCAATGGTGAACTGAATAGTTCAAGCTTGGTTCTGCAAATCCCAAGAATACATAGATCATTGAGACAAAAGTTCCAAAACAGAGGTGAGATTCAAAACCCTCTTCAGCATCAAATTATTTTAAAAGCAACAGATCACACAGCATAAATAACCTCTGACAGCAAACACAGAATAAACAGCGATAAGCATAGTGAAAAAAGAAAGAGCTAAGGTTAATTCCATTTCACAGTGGGCTTTGGATCTGAACTAAAAGTATATCTCTTAAATGAAAATAAAGAAAAATGATGGACATTTGCATGATTGACAGCCTTTTGAAATAGAAGTGTTGCTATAATTAAGCAATAATGTATGAGTGAGTGTACATTATGACAAATTGGAAGCTTGGTTGATTAGATCGAGCATATAAGCTGTCAGTATAATTATCACATTTTAATCATTTTTCTCCATTTTTTGTAACAGCATTGTCTTCAGCCTCATTTGGCGCTTATTAGATTGATATACTAAGAGGAATTGTACAACATAAAACATGTCCTTTAACAGGATGAACTTTAGATAAGAATTTAGGTATGTCTATAAACATTTATAACGATGGTTGTTGTGTCTCAAGTTTTTGCCACATCTTGTGTATCAAATAATGTCAGTTTGAAGCTTCCTTTATCATGATAAAATATTATAAATTGAACATATCTTATCACACTAAGTACTCATGTATTCATGTGTATTTGAACGTGTCATAGGCAAAACATCTCAAATTGCTACAGCTGAATAATGAATTAATGATATACATTGCAATGATTAACAAGATGCTGAGTCAATCACTGTGGGAGCTAGGATTTTCCATTTTCATGCAGCTATGCTGAACTGTATGTAATATTTAAACAAGCAAATGTTCTGAGGTGGTACCCAGGAAAAAGAGATATTTTAGACGTTAAGGTTTAAAAAGGTTTAATTTTATTCTAGATACATTTCTAAAATATAACCACTGAAGTTGAGGTGTGCCCCTGAAATTACCATTTAAAAAAGAAAATAGAGGTTCTTAACATGGTCATGCTCTTACAGTCTTGCCCTATCTCAAATTAGATCTGATTAGCTCTTCAATTCTGTTGAAATAAGAAAGTGGAAGGTGATTTGGATGTTAAAAAGGCCTGTGAAACAAAATTCTAGAGGTCCTTTCACCAGTTTTAGCATTGTCTTGCTTCGTGGCCTTGTCCAAGATGCTTGTCTGCTCTGCAGAGTAGTAGCCCATTGGGAAACAGAGATACTCATGGATTATTGGAAAATTAATGTATTAGGTATGAGTTTGCAGCTGTTAAAATACATATTGTGGCTAAGGCCTGCTCAATGCTTTGGAGCTGCTAAAGATAGAGAATTGCAGACATTATGTGGAGTTTCTGACCAGTATTGAATTTTGCTTATTAAGACTACCTGCCTATGTCACTAGTGTTCAGCTAGAAGTTGCAAAGGGCTAAGCATACCAATAGCAAAAAGGTTTTAACTACTCTCAGATTGCTTAGAAGTATTCGGTAGCAATGGTTTAAATGAACTTTTTACTATTAAAATTTTGAAAAGAATAACTTGAAAAAAACTTCCAGGCAAAATAGATATATTCCAGAAATTATTGCTTGCATGTCCTGTTCAAGATGTAAACAATAAATTGGAACCATTTTCTTATTTCAAGGTACCTTTCAATACCAGAATGTAAAATCTGAAATACTAAGTCCTCATCACTTACTGATTATTAGAAATGGAATATTGTCTTAAATTTCTGCTTGTATGTTCAGTATAGTTTTCTTTTAATGTGTTTATTTCATTTTTCTTTGTTTTTCATAAATTTTCCTCAATTGGAATTGGTGACAGGAATATTCTCAAAAACACATAATTTAGACTGAACTTGAAGAACATTAACAGGAATGTATTTTGAATTCAGAAATGCAAAAGTTCATGTTCTAAAACTAGTTTGAATGTAAAATTTTCTCTGTCCTTTGAAAATTTACCTTCTGACCTCAGTTTTTAACTTTGCAATCCTTCACCAAAAAAACTTCAATATTTCAAAAGTCTTCCCTAAGTTCAAGGTGAAGACACTATTTCCAGCCTTGGGTATTGCTGTCTGTGCACAATAATCTTTTTCAATTCTCAATTCTTCTGCTACTACTTCTAATGACCCAATTATGAGTAAAATGCATAAAAGCAAGATTTTAGCATTGATTTTTTTCCCTTAATTTTCTCAATAGCTTTCACAAACCTGAACTTAACATGCTTTTTATCGTAAGAGTTTTATGTTGGATCTTGCTAGTTTATTTAGTGTTTCAAAAGACTCAGTGAAGCCCCTTCCATGAACTTATCAAGGGGCATTGGTTACCTAAGTGTGAGAGGTAAAGACCAAGTAAGAAATAAGGTGAAAAGTAAGGAGTAGGTGGCCTGATCTTGATTAGCAAACAATGTAGCAACAGAATATCCGGAAGTTCAATATTATTAATGCCAATGTAGTTCTAAAGATTTACTCTACTGAGGGGCTATAGATGTAGATGAATAGTGAAGCAGGGAAATTTGCTGATCACATCCATTAATTAGTTTATGAAGCTAAAAGACTCTTTCAGATGTGACTGTATATGACATCAAGACACATATGAAACCAGTGTGTCCCTTCCACTACAGACTCTTTGGCTGCATTTTGAAGTATCGACAGATTGCTGCACTATTACGTGGCAGTGGAAGTGCCATAAGAAGTGCTGCATCTCAGCAGTACCAACGCTATCAAAGCCTTTTCTAAGCCAGAGAATTGCCCAGGAAGATTATCATTATATTGTAAGTGAAATAAGACATTTTCACAAAATGGTGCACGTCTATGGGCATTAAGATACTGGTTTTTTAACTAAATATTTTTCTGACAGTTCATGGTTTAAATCACTAATAAGGATAAATCTTATTAGTGAAGGTTTAGAGAATCCTTTAGTGAGGGATTATGAAGTGAAATAACATATCTGAGACTCTAACCAAGCTTTGGGAATCAGCACTTCTGTTCCTCCCTTGGAAGTGTGGGCATTTGTGCATGGTGCCCCGCAGCTGAAGGAAGGAGCACTGAGATCCTCAAGGAAGCAGCACCGGGAACCACGCCTGGAGGCACAGATGGGCTGCAGGCACCCTCTGCCCCTCTGCACAGTTGTGCCTTGGTGCCACATGGGCATCCTTGGGCAAGCTCGGAGCTGTGCCGGAGCTGGGGCTCTGTGCCGCAGCTCAGCTTCCTGGGGAGAAGTGCCTCACATGCAGCCACTTAGGAGCACGGGCAGAGCAAAGTTGCACCTGTCTATGTGCATGTGTGCACTGCTCAGCCAAAATACACCAGTGCTCTCAAGGATACCTTCTCCTAAGTGTCAGAGAAAGTGCCACACAAATGCAATTAACTAAACTTGTTAGAGGGTACAGTTTAGTGATGCTATGGAAAGTGACTCTTGGATCATCTGTGCTGGGATAGACAAAAAGAGAGAGGAAAATATAGTTTTCAAATGACAAAGGGCTGAATTCTGCACTGGCGAAGCAGACTTGTTGTATTGCATTTATTCCCTCTGACACCAATACTAACCCTGCGCCAGCAGAGAGGAGAAGGTGAGATGCTGTAACCTGAAAAAACATTCAGGTTTGCTTTGGGAAAAAGAAGAACAGGGGTTACATTACTTCATTTTTTTTTAAGCATTCCACTCCACACCTCTTTGTGTTAGAAGATTAATTTACTTTCCTTTTGTTTTGTATCGGTGTGTATTCCAAAGCATTAATTTATTCCACACAATCTGATAGCATCAATTCTGTGTCCATTGTCATCAAAGTGTAGAGGTGATGTGTAGAAATGATAATAAGGTTGATTTTTTTCTGTGCTTGATGTCTATTCAACAAAGCAGCCTGCTAAGCATTCTTCTACTGCTTCTTTATTGTACAGTTGGCTGGATGAGTCTGAAATGTTTTACTGTTCGTGAAAAAAAATATATAGATAGATAGTTATAGATATTAATTCAATGATCAGAGGAATGTTGGCTTTCAAAGATAATTTCTTTGTACTTCATCTGTCTTCCTGATAGGCCTTATTCAGTTCAGAGATTGCCAGTATATTAAATTATAATCTATTTTCACCTCTTACATACTTAATAAATTTTAGCTGGCTCCTGCTAGAGAAAAAAGTTTTGCCCCTGCTAAAATTTCTGGAGATTTCATCTTCAGCAGAATTTCATATTCTCACACTCTGGCATGAATGATTGAAATCTTGCAAGGTGATGAACAAGGTTTCAGGAGTCTTGAAGCCTTCTGTTGTTCAAGCCAGACAATTTGTGGGCCTGTTAAAAAAAACAAAAGCCACTCCTTTCTAGCACACAGTATAAATTCTTAAGTTAACAGCAAAATTCCCCAAAGATCCAACCACTTGGAATAAGACCAAATAAAAAGCCAAGTAAGATTTTTCCAGCAACTATGTCTCTGGGCTGCTGAAGGAAATTTTAATTCTGACATTTCCAACAATTACATCTCTAATTAGGTTTGATTGGTATAGTCTGTATTTGAATAGAATGTTTTGAGAGGGCAAATCATTTTAAACCTACTCAAGAGAGTTGCATCCTTTGGTTTCAGTGTAGCCAGGAACTTAACTGAAAGTAAATGAATTTCCTTCAAACATTACTTATGCCTGAAACTTTTTATGCACTATAAAAAAGCACATGTTTATGCACAATATTCATTTGGGGCTTCTATCCAGTGATCCTCAGGCAATTTTTATGTTCATAGTTTTCCTGTCCCTGAAGGGACGCTATATTATTTGCAGAAATACTGTACTGGGTTTAGCCAGATGAGTGAACTGGTAGAAATTTTTTTGATCAGAATTTTATAAAGAGAGATATGTCTTGTAACAAACTCTTAAATGAAAAAACATATATATATACACACAAAGAAAGCAAACAGCTTTGTTTAATGTTCAGAGTGCACTTTTCCAAACAGACATGAAACACATATCTACTTTCTGCAGTTTTAGATGGATCTCATCTTTTATATATGCATCTTTCTAGACAAAGGATTTATCATATTGTATGGACATAAGACTTACTAATTTTAAATCTATGGTTACAAACTGTATATTATACAAGTACTTAGGAATTTCACATCTTTTATGCACTTTCATGTTTGACAGGAAGCATTCTTTGTGTATCTGATTATTTCTAATTATGCATTTAGAAAACAGAATTCTACTTTTCTAAACGTATGCTATTTTTCACTAGAACTAATTCAGTGACAAGTTCTCTTTTCAAAGCAGTTTCCTATGTACTTGTACAACATTATTCCAGATTTGCTATTGAAATGAAATACTGCAGTGACCTTTTTAATTCCCCTGACTTTTTACAATCTTTGAAATTTAGCACAACAGCAGGAGTTTAATCATATTCACTGATGTAAAAGACAAAATAAGGCACCTCTACATTCAAATAGAGAAATGACCTCAAAGGTGCAGAGCCTTCAGAGACTCACTGGAGATCCCCAAGGACAAGTGCAGCAGTCGTGCTTGGGGTCCTTTCGTAATCTCTCCCCTTGCCTCCTGATAACACTAACAGACTTTTGGCACTTCTGCTGCATGCTGGAGTATTTGGATATTGCTGCTTGCATACTGTTGTTTTATTATCAAAGAATAATCTTCTGTTTGCTTTATCTATCTTTTTCAGTTTATGTCTGTTTCACTTATTTTCAATAGCTTCAGGCTTGAATTTACAAGGCCTTTGCCAACTACTGTAAGGTCTGGGGCTTTGGCTTCATGCATGGCAACTCTTCCTGCCACAGCATGGAAGCTGAGCAACAAAAATTTGAAACCACTCATGTGCTGGTGCTTGTCTGTCCTGTCAGTGCTTTGTCATTTCTCTTGATTGATGCCAGGTGGGCCAAAGGAAGGCTTTAAAAAAAACCAAGCATGTTATCCATTGCCCCCCAGTGACAGGGCAGATCAGCTCTCTTAAATCCTCTGCCCATTGAACAGCCATGATCAAGGTGATTGATGAAGAATCCAATCAGCTCTGAGCTGTTGTGCAGGCTGGAGTGCAGGAGCCGTACATGAGCCCTCTGCAAATGTTTTTGACAGCTTTGCAGTTAAAAGTACAGTGTGTGTGCTAGGATCCGGGCATGCACACTCATAAATGTGCTCACAGCAATGCTGTGAGCAACACTGCACCCAAAAACTCCCTTTCTAAGCATTTAGAAAACTGCTATTCTTCTGCAAATTGTGTCTACAAGGCAAACATTCTAAATGCCTTTAAAATTGCCCTGTTTTCAGTTTCTTTGGTCTAGTTGTCCTAAGAAACATGTTAGAGCAGAAGACCAGTGTCAAGGATTAATATCAAAGATTTAAATGTTTTTCTAGCTAATATCAGTGTGTCCCATGTAGCCAGATCTGTACTGGTTGGTGAGTTCAGTTGCGTGGCTTTTTAATGGCCTGTCTGACTTAAGTTAATAGCTGTAGTTCAGTTAATAAAAGAGTAAAAAAAAAGCCAAACAAACAAACAAAAAACCCCAAAATCTATCATCATGAATTGGTAGCCCCAGCAGAAAGAACTGTAACATGAAATGTGATGGCTCTGACACTGGTCTCCTAAGCAGAAAAAGATTTGCACTGGTATAGGTCCTGCTGCAGCTGTTTTGTTGAAGGAGATTTTAATTATTTGAGAAATTGGTTAAACATCCACCACAAACACTAAATTCAACAACGTATTGAAGTAATGCACCTTACAGCAATTTAAGTTCTGCTGGACACACTTTTTTTTTTCGTATGTAGCTCTCAGCAGTACAGGATTTTAGTAACTTTCAGTGCTGTTGAAATTAATAGCAATCTACAGGAGATGTTTAATTCAGGTTCAGACAATGCTGCAAGAATATTTGCTTTGATTCTAAAAAGTCATGTTTTGTCCACTTTACCGTTTGTTTTATTTTTGTAAATATTTAGATAGTTTAATGATAATTAGATAAGATAGATGTTTGCTGTTTGCTCTTCAAGAACTTTACAAGTAAGCAGTTTTATTGACTGATTTGAAGCAAGCTCATTTCAAAGCTGCCTGCTTAGTTATGTAACTAACATTAACTTCTACAGTGAATACTTAATTGGAAATCAAAGATTAGCATCAAAACCACACAGCTTCTCTGAGTGGTTTTAACTGTCCTAAACTCTTCAACAAACAGATGCCAAGTCTGCACTGAAGTTTTCCAGTGAACCCACAGAAAAAATCTGAATAATGAATAAATGCAAGAACTCTTGATCTGCTCAAATGTATGCAGAAAAAGAGTTAAACCACAGTGGAAAAGTTATTCATGGCAAATTATTCGCTTAGCTCAAGTTCACAAGTTACAGAGTGGTACTTTGCACAAATTCGGGTTGCTGACCTGGTCAGCTTACAGCGAAGTGATAAACCTTTTAAGAGATAGAAGCCAGATCACAGGTTCAGGCAAGACACTATTCCTAGACTAACAAATGAAGTCATTTGTCTGAGGACAATTCTTCCTGACAATATTTTGTTTGATCAAAAACTACTGAAAAAATGCATTAAACTAGCAATACCCGCTGTTAAACTTGACATCCACACTGGGATCTTTAACAAGCCATTTGTGGCCCTTCATTACAAAATTTACTGCACAATACTTTATGTGCTTCCATATCCTTCACATAAAGAACTGTACAGTAGTTTCAATAAAATTTGTGTGAAGTGCTTTACAAAACTCAATCCTGGCAATAGGTTACCATCAGGAAGACTGAGTATCACAGTATTAGACTTTTATTTGGAAGGATTTTCCTTGTAAATGACTAAATCATTATTCAGTTGAGAGACAACTTACTGTAAACAGTGTATTGCTTCTGGATATATCTCCTGTGATCAATAGGCTCTCTTTTTGGTTCAGCACTTGTTATTTTGCATAATGGTTTGATAAAATGCTTAAAAATAAATTCTAAGTGGCAGAATTAGAAAGAATGGACTCATTACCAAAAACATTCAGCTTTTAATGCAACGCTAGAAAACATTTACTGGTACTATATCATCTTGGTATGCGATCTAACCACATCCAATAATTTATGTTAGACTCCTCTTCATTAGAAAGTGGATAGGAGATACACACAGTCCAAAGGAATGCTAAATTTTCTGAAAGAGGAAGTGAATGCGAGATGCCATCACATTATGACTGCATCAGATAGAACTCCTTTTTATTGGCTTTTATGATTATTTCCTTTTGTTATTAAAAAAAACCTGGATGGAGAGACGCTGTATCTGAAACATACCTGTTAAATGAAATTTCTAAGCATACACATTGCAGCAGTAAGAGCTTAGGTCAGGCAGTTACTTCATCCCACTCGCATTCAATAGAAACTTTAGCTACGTGTTCATGAACTGGATTTTCAAGAGAACTTTTGTCTCCCTCATTGAAGAGGCTGTATGATATTCACTTAAAAACAACTGCTTAACTTTTCTTTCATCCTCAGTTTCTAGTGTACGGCCCCATGCTGTGAGTACACACAACTTCAGTTTGACTTTACAAACTTGGATTAGTTTATCTTCACAGGTTCACTGTGTAGTGAGGTTGTTATATTCCCACTTTGTGGAAAGGGAAATGAGGCACAGGGGGATTTAATTTAGAAGTCTCTGATATCAAGGCTCGGGTTTGTTCAGAGTACATGGTATTAAGAAGTAGCACATTATAGCTCTGAAGCACTTCCCCATTGATTTCTGCTGCAACTATGACTGGTCAGTGATTCGGCTTCCAACTACCTTCCAAAGGTGAAAAGTCAGATTTAAGCATCTTTTACAGGTAACAGAGGCAGAGACAGAAAGAGTTTTTCAAGACAGCATTAAAAGAGCTTTGCCCTTAATGGCAAAAATCAGTTCAGTTTGGCAAAATCAATTGAATGACATTTCAGTCATGCAGCCTCTTATTAGGTTTAACAATTAATCATATTATTGCTGAGGTTGAGTACAATGCCATGTTGAATAGACCTAACCCTGCCAGAGGGAAACACCTAGTAAATATACTATTCTTTGCACCAGCCTTCCCTCTGAGCCCCTGCTTTTCCTTCATGGTTTTTCCAAGTTCCCCCAGCTTTACCTCCCAATCCTTTAAAAAACTGAACTGTAAAACTCCCACCACATTCTTGTTCCAATCTAGCTTTTTTTCCCCATATTCATCTTCTGCTCTTTGCTCCTTCAGCACTTCAGATTGGTCATTTGTTCTAATGTGCTGAATCAGTGCCAGGAAACACTATCACTAAAGCAGGAGATGGGCAAGTTCCCAGTGTTAGCGCCTGGCTCTCGCTTCACTGGGACAGGCCTGGGCTGCAGGACGAGGCTCCACTGCGTTTTGAGGATGCCGCTTGCAGCCCGAAAAGTTTGTGTGCGACTCACTCTGCAAAGGCCCTATACAGATTCAGCTGCTTACTGAATCACGCCAAAGTGGTGTGACTTCTCAAGACTTACAACTTGGACAATTGGCAGGAGCTTTGCAACTGAAGCAGAAAAAAAAAAAGGCACTTCTTTAAAACCTCAATTTTTCTGTCAAATATTAAAAGACTCAGGAGAAATTACTTGCAAAGGTTTTCCCGGTTTCACCTCTTTTATCATCACCCTCCTCTTTTCCAGCCAAAGTGGGCCTCAATTCCTTCCTGGCTTTCACTATAGACCCTGTGCCCAGCAAGAATAGCTAAGCTGAAATGAAAGGATTGGGTCAGATGAAAAGATTTCCATCTTACATGCTTGTAGGAGCTACCATCCCACTTTCCTAGTGCAAGAGCAAACCTGCTCAGGTGGACCCACTTGGGACACTGTAGAGACATGGATTTTTTTTGCTCCTTCACAGATCATTGTTATTCTCAGCTGATATAAGTCATCTTCTGAATGTTGAAATGCTCGTTTTAGTAATATTTCAGCTACTGAGATAAACAGCTTCCATTCTACAGAATTATATGTATAGTAGGGTTTTCTCATGCTTCTTTTTTAGGTGCTTGCCACCCATAAGGATGGCTAAACTTTACAGTTCAGAAGCCATGAATCAGGCCCCGGAAATCAGGAGATTGCCTTTAAAATAGTAGAGGCTAGAAGAATAGTCAGTGTTGGCATTTTTAATTTGCTGTCTAGTTTCTAAGCCATTGGGGATTCTATTTTCCCTTTGCAAATTCACAAGGAGGAAACTTTCGCATTTTTAAAGGAAAGAAGAGATGGGGTAAGCACACAGTAAAACGCAAAGAGACCATGAGAGTTGACAACACTGACAGTGGCAGGCAAGCCCTGCAAACACAGTGAGCAAATACAAACCTCTTTCTTTGGTTTGCAAGTACCTTGAGTATTTATGTTTGTCTCCACAACAAGCACAATTCAGCTTTAGAATGTGTTGTTTTTACAAAAAGGAGTGGTGAAAGTCAGTCCACAATTCATTAAATTGTCTTGATATGCAAAAGGATATTACATCTCACTGCTGCGTTGATGCTTACTACCTTTTAGCTTGCTTGATAGAAAGCCCTTTGAATTCTTTTTTTTTTTAAAAAAAAGGAGAGAAAAAGATTGTTCCTTTTGTAAATTTCCTGTTTTGTCAAAGATCTAGCACAGCCCTATTTTTTGCAGAGACCATCTATTAAATTAATTAACTGTTTTTTTTAATGTGCTTCTTTGCAAGTATGACAGAAGCAAATAACAAAATTATATCAACTGCATATTTAATTACTTTATTCCTGCACCATTGCTTGCAGCAGTTGTGTAAAATGAAACCTGTATAAAGGAGGTATAACATACATCAGTATACACTGCATACAGCAACTGCCTAGTTGCAAGCATATCTGAGAAAGTAGTTGCAGGCACTTTACGGCACTTTTATTTTTGTGAGTGGAACTGAGCATTGGGATGTCTGCTAACCTATGTGATGGAGGACAGGGATGTAGGAGTCAGTTGTTTTCTGATTTCCCAGCTTTCATAGGAGGTTTTCTGGAATGTTTCAATTATTGCTGAAGAGATTTTGGTTGAAGGACTGAACAGAAAGCAGGAACTGTTTCTGTAGCAAATGTGGCAAGGATTGTCTTGTGATGCATTACTAGGAAGCAGGACTATCCGCAGTTCTGTCATGTGCTCTCAGTGACTCTGAGGTGCTCACGCTCACTTTATATGACTCAGTTTCCTCATCTGTGAAACAGGAAAATTCCTCTTTGAGAGTATTCATGAACTTAAAGAAAATCACTCTTCAAGTTCATGGAAAGTCCTGGTGTGGAATTATCAACATTGGCACTATGGAGTAAGGCTGCATGGGTGGAATCAAAAATGTGTGGCAGGCAGTTTCATCAAAAATGTTGCTCTAAGAGCTGCTTCAGCACTGCCATTCTTGTTCGCTGGTTCTCCTTGTTCTGGCTGCCTACACTCATTGCATCATCTCAGTTTGGTTCCATAGTACTGGGCAACCAAAAGGCCCCAACTCCTTTACCGAAAGGACTATGGACATTTGCCTAATTCTCCGCATACTGCATGTGACCGTTTGAAACATTTTCAGGAAAGCTTATTTGAAAATAATGCTAAACTACTTTTTTTTTTTTTTTTTCCTTCTTATGGTGCAAACATGGCAGAAGCCTAATGAAATCCTTTGAGGTGTAGCAGAGGTCTGTTAGGCTGTTCTTTATTCTCAGTGAAAGACACGCATTTCACAGAATCACACAAAATCACAGAATGGTTGAGGTTGGAAAGGACCTCTAGAAGTCATCTAGTCCAACCCCCCTGCTCAAGCAGGGGCACCCAGAGCACGTGGCACAGGGGGGCATCCAGGCAGGCTTTGAAGATCTCCAGAGAAGGGGATTTCAATGTCACTCGCTCATACTGTACCAAAGTGATCCTCTACATAAACATCCAATGCACACAAACTGTTAGGATTCCTCCCTGAGAAGCTACACGGCAATGTGGAAAGCAATGTAGAGATATTCAATTTCATGTAAAGTTTTGGTTTCTTTTTATTCTAAAGCATCCAGATACATCCTCAGTTAGTCTAAAAATGTGGGATAAGAAGCGCTTCAGGATCCAGTCGCGGGCTGCTCCCTGGAGAGGGAATTGCAAGCGTTGGGCTCACTCTGTCCTCAGTCCTATCTCCTCAGACCTTGTGCTACATGTGCTGCAGTGGGAGCAGTGAGTGGGGGATGGACTGCACTGCCTGCTCTTTTCCTTTCACCTGGTATCAAGGTCTTTTCCAAAATAACCAGCATATGTAGCTACCAGTGCTTGTTCTGATAAATGGGGTCTCTCTCTTTCTTTCTTTTTGCTTTTTGCTTCCTGGATATGTTTGATTTCTACAGCAAATGGACTTGGTTTTTTTATAAGCAGGGTGTTATTACAAGCATGTTCTTACTAAATACCTCAGACTGACTGATCCTTAAATGTCCTTTCATTTTATTTAGGTAGAATAAAAAAAAAACAGGTCTGCAGGGGAGCTTGGGGACTGGGACATGGAAGAGATCTGGAATGTCATTATGTCATGGTTTCTAGTACTACCTAGAACTCTTCTGCAGCTCAGGGGAAGAACCTTTCCAAATGGATAAATAATAACCTCGAAAAGGCACTAGGAAAAAAAAATGTAAGTATAAGGAATGAAAGGAGATCAGCAAAATAACCCCTGGCTTTCAAATCCAAAAGTACAGTGATAATATAAGCCTTGTCAAAAGTCGAATTGAGTTACACCTTGCAAAGAATTATATATATACATGTTGAAAAGTAATGTAGGTGTCCTACAGAAAGATAGGGGAATTGGGAGGATGATAATGAAAATGAGAGTAAAAGCGTGATAGTTAATAGGAATGAAGATATGGAAAGTTACAGAAATTACTATGATCAAGAGTGAAGCTGGCCCCAGAAAGCTGAACGTTTTTATGTTCCTTCAACATATAGGCTTTCATGATCTCTGCTGAGTCAGTGTACTTCAAAGAAGCTGGAAATGAATGATTTTTCATTAATTAGCTTGTGAAGCGAAATATTATGATGGCTCAAAATAGAATGGAAAGAGAAATAAATTCCCCTTTCCCCCAATGACACATTTGTGTCTCGGTCTTTGAAAATTCTCCTAAACTTTTCCTGTCTTCCAAGCCTTATTTGTGAGAACGGGTGGTACGTCTCATCCCTGTCCTCTGTTGAGGGTTGCCAGAGTCATCACCTGACTTTTCAAAATGGTTCACAATTCTGCATATATGTAATTGCCTCAGTCTTTGGGAAGATACATAAGACCTTCTGGAAGGAGAACAAAAAAAAACAAACCAGGCCAGTGAATGTGGGGTCCTTCAGAAGCCAAAGTCTTTACATACGCAGTACACTAGAAATAATCGGTTTGTCGCAAGCTGATGAGTTAGTTCAGGCTGTGACCATCTCGTTTCTTTGGAGAATGGGTTGCCATTTCTTCTCTGGACCACCAGATGCCAGACTTCTACTGCAAAACTCTGTTTCTCCACCCGCACAATAGAAACAAATGTTTATGCTTTTACATTTTCACAAATCCCTCAATTTTGTTTTTGCTCCAAAATGCTTTGCTTATTACTGAAGTCAGTACTTCATGCATGTTTCTAAACAAGTACTGTAACTCTTTAAGATAATTTGTAAATTAACTGCAGACGGTCGCTTAGAAACACCATCTTTGTAAACTACTGGCTTCTGTAAGGAGCCAGTAATTTGAGTGTAGCACCTAAAAATCATTATGAAAGCTGGACACTTAGTAAAAGCACTACTGAAATGCACAAGAGGAATATAAAGCACGTGGTAGAAAGAAGCAGCAAAATGCATAAATTCGGTATCTCAAAAACAGTTACATTTGATGACTTAGCTGTCAAATTACTTTGACAAAAGTAAAAATGTAAAACAAAGTAAAAGTAAAAACGACTTTCCCTGCATGTGCAGGGGGGTTGGACTAAATGATCTCTAGAGGTCCTTTCCAACCTCAACCATTCTGTGATTCTGTTAACTGTCTTAGGTAAACAAACATCAAAATAATCACATCTCTTATCTGCAGACATGCTGGTAAGAGAAATGCTTGCTCTCATATTTTCTCATTAATTAAAAACATAGGTATTTCATAAGTTTCCTTTCCATTTTTAATAGTTTGCAAATGTATCTACTTACTTTTAATGCAATCTGAAATATGTTTTTTTGCGAGATTACACATTTTTTTATATTGAAATAATTAACATTCTCATTCCTGTTGCACAATGTATGATTGCTAACTAACCATGCACTGTTCTATAAAATTTAGAAATAATCCACTTATAATGAATCGATTGTTTAGTGCAGACAGAAAAGATGGAGCTATGAATCATCCATATTAGGCCTAAAACAGATTGTATTGTGCCACAATCAGGAAGAAACATACACAAAAAGAAATAAATACAAATCTGGAAAATGTGAAGCAAGGGAAATATAGCACATCAGAAAAACAGGCACATCATTTTATTACAGGTAGCAGAGTTTTTTTTTTTAATCGAAGTTACTTTGTAATATTTAATTGTAATCAAATCATAAAATGCAGGTTTCTTTTTTTTTTTTTTTGATTTTTTTTATTCCTTCCTGCCAGCGAATACAAGGCATTGCTTCATTAATGGATTATCAATTATTAAAGCTTTCCAAAGCAAATCTTTCAGGATAAAGCATATCAATGCATTGGCAATAGATATATATCCTCCTGTACATCCTCTCCCTACAAAAAGGCAGAGTATTCAAATATCATAAGGCATTCATAAAAAATTCTGACACTTAAACCAAAGGCTTCCATTAATAATTAAAATACAAATGATAACAGAACACAATGATTTTTTCTATCATGAAATGATGTTGATGTACAATTATGATAATACTGGTTCTCAATTTCACATTATTTTGCGGAAGTTAAACAGAAAAAGATAATACAGGATTGTTTGGGTGTTGACAAATACAGAAAAATAATATGCAATATTTACTACAAAGGTTTCTCCAAAAGTATATGAATTACTGCAGAATATTGCATATAATCAAATTAAAAAGATTTCCATTTTCAAAGCTCAGCTGTGATAAAAAAATTAAACTCTATTTTTCTCTTGGTTTAAATATATTAAATGCAGGAAAACATAATGTATAACAGGGTAGTCCAGAGTCTTTTTTTTTACATAATATTTCTGTGTAGAATCAGGATTTATTTGAACTGAACTGAATCACCCATGGATTGCAGAAATCACTATTTGTTCTCGATTCAAGAAGAGTCTTTTTCTTGACATGAAAATGTCAAAAAGTTTCATAATGATAGTTTATGATGTCATTATAATTCCCCTCCATTCTTTAAAAACAGAGCATTAAGTCATTCCATTACACTGCCTTACTCTTAATCTTTCCCTTTTTCTAAAAAATTGACATATTTATCATTGATTTTCCAGCAGATGTTGTACTGGATGCCCTTTTTAAAAAAGTACCTCAGTTAATCTGACCTCTCTTAATGATTACTCACATATTCTTTAGTAAGTGAATAAAACTTTTCTTTCACAGATAGTAGGTACTTAATCCTCATTATTGAGAATATGCTGAAACCTTGAATACCTGTCAAAGATTCATTTTATAATCCTGAGGTTGGTTTGCTGTCAGTGATTTACACAGGGGCTGTGCTTGCAATAATTGATTCATTTCATACTTAAAATCTACTGCTGTCATTAAACTGGCAGTACAACACTTCTGCTGTTGCAATTTAGATTTACTTTAGAAAAGCTTAATTCTCCCCTTGAAAAGCATAGCACAGCAAGGGAAGATATCATTTTGTGTGTCTAAATAAAATCACAGTATCATAACCTTTATTCTAAAAATATCAAGCTGGAAACATATATTTAAATCATGAACTATCTAGGTGCTATTTGTTGAAAATTCAACCTGCAATTGTCTTACAGCTTATGTGCATATTTTTACCCTATCTTGTTGTAAAAGAGCATTTTAATTCTAGCAGAAATTTACTTTAGAAACTGAGTTGTAAGATATACCTACTATATTTAATTAGCATCTCAGATGAAATGCCCACAGTTGTGAAGCTTTCGCTATAAATCAAATTGCAATTTTGGGCTGTCAGTGGCAACGCTTCATGTAAAAGCACAGGTCCATTTACAGTTACTCTAGGCAAAACTATGTAGGCTGCATTCTTTTGGGATGCATCGTCTTTTCTGAAAAAAAAAAAAAAGGAAAACAGAATCAAATGAAAAGTGTTTAGCCAATTCCTCACCCTGACAATGTGACATGCAGCTTTCATTTTCTTGAGTGTGTTTGACTAGGGGATTAACTAAGTGCTAAGATACAGTAGATCCCTCTAAAGAACACGATAGTATTTTCCCCCTTAGTTTTGTGAAGCTATTCAGGAAGGAGTAACCAGTGGATACCCCGTAACTAATAATTGCCCAGGAAAGTACAGTAAGTTAAAATTTCTATTTAATAATAAAAAGGTTGTAAATGAAAAAAAGGTTTTGTACTGCTCTTCCACTAATATCATGTCATGTTAATTTTAATGAAGCTTCATTAAAGTTCTCAGATAAGTAAGGAAGATAATTGTCATTCATTAACATCATGGTTCTATCCACAGCTGAAAAACATGCTGTAAAAAGTTAGTAAGAAAAAAGATTCAAATACAACTGCAATGGAAGGAGACAGTGTAAAAGAATTAATTAAGCCACAAAAATGGCATTGTTGATAGTTTAGTAAACTGTCAAGAGAAAAGGAAAAAATTAAGTTACAGTGAAATATTACCCTTCCCCAACCCTGATATGCCCAAGTATCACACAGCATGGAGAAGTGTAAGGTCACTTTGGACTGAGTTGTGACCATAAAAGCAGCTAACGCTCCTCCCACTAAGGTCGCTGGGACTTTTGTATCTGCTCAAGGACAGAGCAGGGTCTTCATAATCTAGAGCACCCTCGGCTGTGCTTTTCTGTGTTTTCACTGCTGCCAAATCAGGCACATAAAAGAAAAATCACAAATATGACAGTGTTTTCACGAAGATTATCCTGAGTTTGGTCATGTCATATACGCACTAGCTATTATAATATTATTATTGACATGAAAGGAAGGAATTTACTTTTTTTTTTTTAAATGCACTTCATTTTGTCTGCTTGTGGTACCTGAATTCTGCAATCCACAGTCATTTTTATTGAACGACTGTAGTTCTGCACACCTATACTGAGAGTAGTTTTAAATAACTTTTTTTTTCCTCTGCCAGATGAGGTAATCACAAAATTTCTTATAGAAGTTAAATATAGAAATCTAGCTAAAGTACTGTCGAATAAAAATACCTGAAATTAATTTAAGCAGGATAACATCTCTGAAGAAATTTGCAGTATGCACCTATGTGCACCCACCTAAGGGCATGCCCTCCAAAAAGAGATCTTGCACAGTAAGTGCCGGTGAAAGAAAATATGCCTGTTGAAGTTATAATCGCTCATGAAGAGGAGTCTCTAATATAAATAATCGCTACTGCTGGGGTTGTAGGGATTTTAGGGTTTTAGGAAGAGTTTACCACTCCATTGCCTTTCCATGCTTCACCTAGAGTCACTTATAAATAGACATTCACCACAACATCATATCTTTCTTCTAAAAAATAATCTTCTAACTAAAATATCAGACCTTGGTGTGCTTGCAGGTTTTTGATGATTGACCAATTTCTCCTTAAATAGATTCTTCTATTTATGAAACTGAGAGAAGAAAGTTCCAAGTAGCACATTCCATTAGTGGTAGAACTGAGACCCCACATAATGGGACAAATCAATTTATTGAAAGAACCAGTAATCAAGAAAAATAAGTGTTTTGGTGGTATGTTCCACAAGTCATTGGATTTCACTTCTTCAGAAGAAATCTGCGAATTTGGAACTAGCAGTGTCTCAGGCAGGTCTCCTCTTAATTCAATGCAAATCTCAAAACCTTTATTTTGCCTGGAAAATAAGCACTCCATTTGCCAAAATTTCTTTTATCTGCTTTCATTAGTGGTTTACAGAAGATGCTTTCAAAGTATGCACTTGGATGGCTATTCTTTTCCTTTCTTTTGCAGTTAAAATCCATAAACAGAAAATATTGTCACTGCCTAATTCTCTAGGAAATGCTTTATTAATTTATAGCTTAAAAAGTAATAATTCACTGCTCTTTCAATGAAATGCTTTGCTGTCTTTTCCATAAAAATAACAGTACAAAATTTATATTGGAGTGTCACATGCAGAGTTACAAACATACTTAACCATTTATCTTTACAGAGAGAGAAGATGCAAGTATACATATTACAGGGAGTATTTCTTGTTGTTTTTTGTTTGCTTGTTGTTTAATTTTGCAGGTGAAAGATGCACGTGCTGGGCACGGCAGCAGAGATATCTGTTTTGTTTAATGACAATGTGTCTTTTAAGAGTGTGCTATTGTGTACTGAAGCTTGGGGTGTGTGTGTGTGTGCTGGTGGGCAGCACGGCACTGGGCTGTGTTTCTGTAGCTGCTGTCTGGAGAGGACAGCGGTTCCTGCTCTCCTGGCATTGCACTCTGACAGGGAAACGTTTTGTGGAAGGGATGGGACATGATGGGGGGAGGCTCCCTTTGCTGCGGGCAAATATTCTCCCCACTGACAAAGTTCGAAAATTATCAATAGAAGAAGAAAGGTGCTGCACAAGATCTGCTACACAGAATCTGCTGCAATGGTAGTAACCACAAAGCAGCTGAACAAATTTGTAATGAAAAAGGGATTTTGATTTTCTGTTGAAAAGCCAGGCGACATCCTCACCTTGCATTTCCCTGTTCTGGCAATGATCTACGAAGGAGAATAAAACTGATTAGCAAACTGTTAATCCAATAATTGTAACAAATAATTAGCTTTGTAATAATTAGACAGAGAAACATGTAGAATAAGAATTACATCAAATATGAAGACCTCTCTCTCTGCTCCCTCCTCCCTCTCCATCATTGGGTAAAAACAGCTTTTTTTTTTGAGGTGTAAGAAAATGGTCTTTTCTTTTGCTCTGAAAGCACTGAAAATAAATAAGCGGTAAACCTAGTAAGATTGTGACCTAAACACTAAATAAGAATAAAGAGGCAGAGTGGCTGGCTTTGACCTTCCTTTCTTCTCATTATCCCCTTCTCAGGACATTCAGTCCTTGTTGTGACCCTTTGTAATTTCTCTTTTTTTATTATAAATTGTTAATATAAAACCACTGTGGCTCATGAAGCTTAGGATATGGAAATGCAATTCATGCCAGAAATAAAAGCAGAATGACATCCCAGGAGAAAACACTTTTAAAACTGGGGCATGTGCAGCTCTGGCTCTGATGGCCGTCTGGCCAGACCACATCACCTCGATGCAGTCCGTACTGCTCTGCCGGAGCTCCCGCTCGTTGCAGTCTCAAAGTTTGCCCACAAGAACATGGCCTCATCCCAGGCCTGGTTCATGTCGGGGGCTCCGGAGCGGGAGCTCCTGTCCCGGGAAGCTCCCGCTTCCCTTTGTGTGCGACTGGCAAACTCGTCACTGCGGTGGGCTGGGGGGCTACCCCCACCCTCGTAACCTCGGAGAGGAGCCGGTCGGAGCCTCCCCTCATTTGCATGGGGAGATTTAATTTCCATCCCTTAAATATGACGAATTGCCGAGATTTCCTTCAGTTAATGCTTTTAACAGCTCCCAATAAACTTCATTAATCAGGCCAGCTCTAGGCCTAACGTGCAGCCTGGAAGAAGCTAATTTGCCTGATGAGCCCACGACTTTAGTGAATAAACAGGTGGATAAGCCGAGGGTTTTATGGCCTTAATTACACTCTAATCAGTTCAGCACTTGGCGGGCGAAAGGGAAGAGGGAAAACAGAGGCAGCGGCACCCGCTGCCGCTTCGCTCTTCCTCCTTTTTGTCGCTTTGCTTTTCCCTCCCTGCCTGCCTGCCTTGTCCTGCTGCCGTCCCATCCCGTGCCATCCTGCTGGGATTTGCCTCCTCGCCACTGCCTCCTCCTCCGTTTCCCCCTTTTCTCTCCTCTCTCCTGCATTCCCTTCACCCCTACCTGCCCCCTCCCCGTCGTGCTCCTTTCCTGGGAAAAGCTGTGTGTGCGGGAGGCAGGCAGGGGTGGAGGGCGAGCGAGGCTGCTCTGCTCTTCCTCCCCTGCCTTGCCACCTCTCCCTCAGCTCTCCCCGGTGCCCCCCGGCCGCTGCCCCCATGCGCAGCCCCCGCCGCGACGAGGCCGCCTGACACATCGCTTCAAGGGCAGCCCGAGTCGGAAGGACGAGGCGAAGATCCAGCATATGCTCCGCTCCCCAGATGCGCATCCCCCCGCTCCACGGCGGGATCCCCCCGCCTCCCTCTGCCTTGGGGGTGGTGGCGAGGGCCGCCCGCTCCCTTTACAGGCCCAGCGGAGCAGGACGGGGAGGGCGGTGTGGGCAGGGGGCGAGCAGCATCGCTGCCGCTTTCCCTGCGCCTGGAGATGCTTCGGCAGCGCTGCTGGAGCAGCCGCTGCTGCCAGAGCTGCAGGAACATCCAGGAGCGGCCGGGGATGGCCAAGACAGGCCAGGATGAAAAGAACCAAACTGGGATGGGCCAGACCTTCCCTGGCCCCATCCGTCTGGCTGTCTGTACGTCCTTGGGGTTGCGGGGCTTTGTCTGAGTCCGGTGTTTGTTTCTCCCCAGAAGTTTTGTCCTCCGGTAGCAGCATTCCCTGGCACTGTGTTGCATCCACCACCAGCGCTAAAGTGTCCATGCCCACCTTCATCATATATGATTTTTTAAAATGGTAAAAAAAAAAGAAAAAAAACTCAGCTCTTCTATTGAAGATTCATTGTGAAACGTGCCAGGCAGTGAGAAAAGTTCCGGGAAAGAAGGCGACATTGCTGCTCTCAGGCGCACACCGGCTCACGCAGCTGCCTGCTGCAACTAGCAGCAGAACTTCCTAGCAGCAACCTCCCCTTTCAGAAAAACTTAGCACAGGAAGGGTTTGTTTGAGCATTTTATCCGAGCTGTCATGGGCATATTAAGAGAATAAAAGATTGCATTCTCCAGCATACCCTTCTTAATAGAGTTTTTCATCCTGTGCATGTAACAATATTGCGACTTAACAAAAAAATGAACTGTCACAAAAGGAAAATAGATTTCGTCTTTGTCTGTTTCCAGTAGGACTGGGACATGCCTATTGCAGTAGAGGGTGGTGTGATTTTTACTTGGGATTTACATGAGTCCCTCATATTTTGTTTTTAACCATGTTAATTAGCATTTTTTTCAAACTTCATAATAAATATCTGCATTATAAAATTCAATGCCATTAAAAAAAAAATTCTTGGTTTATATGACCAGTTATATTATTAATTACTGTGAAGATTTTATAAAAGAAAATACTCACTCTCTACAGATTAAACCTACAGGAAAATATTTCCTTTAAACATGCCCACATTTCTTGCTTATCTAAATTTTTACAGAAGAAAGCTAACATAAATTTTTAACTGCAGTTACTTAAGGCTCTTTCTGCCCTAAAATAATAACAAGGAAATGATGAAGGTAAGGGATACTTTTGAAGAAATTTGTACAAGAATCTATCATTCATTTTCAGTATTTTATATCTCCAAGTATCTAAAACATATTTAGTGGTAGCGCTTTTGTATCTTGCTGTTATGATAAACTGAAATCCTGAAACTTATACTTTGCTATAAAGGAGAAGAAATGGATTGCAAAAAGGCACAATCTTTACTTACTGTACCCAGATTAAATTGCTTACCCCTTAATAAAATTACACCTGGTACAGTTATGTTGCCTCAGTAGAATTCGGGAACTCCCTAGCCTGCAGTTCATCACCAGACCTGGACGTTTTCCTGCTGTCCGATAATCAAACCAAATTAAAATATATATGTGTATCTATCTATCTATATATATATATATTTTTTTTAATTTTTTTTCCACCCCAAGTTCTGCGGATTCTCAAAGTGGCCCTGGAGAAATACAAATGCACAAAGCGACAGGCGAAGCCGGGCCTGTGTTCAGCACTCAATCATTTCTTGTCACAGGTGCAGCCACTATGCATTATCCTGCCATGATTGATAGAGTAGGCTTGCGTGGACTGGGGGAGCTGGGCATGGCTCAGATGGGGCCCTGTCGTTCTGGCTCCATTTCATGCTACCTGTAGGGAAAAGGGAAACTTTGCTGGGATTGGTGGTTCTGTGCTGCTCCGAATTTTTACTTCTTTGCACATAATGTAAAGGTCATATTCCCTAAAAGTTAAATATAGCTTCTGCCTGGAGATGGTAATGATCCAGGAACGAGAGGAAAAAGGGGAAAGCACAGAACTTGCTTACGTGAATATTATCAAAGAACTATAAGTGCTTTTGCTTTATCAAGTTCCTTCCTTTGCTTTAATTGAGAGCACCTTTAGTACTCAGCGTACTTGAATGTCTTCCCTTACCTTTTGACTAATTTATTAATCAGAGTTATCTGACAGAGGCCTGAGTTTTCAGTGCAGCATTGCCTATGTAAGATTAATTTGGTATCAGTGTTCCTGGTAGGAAAAATAGGTTAAAATATACATTAGTCGATTGTTATATGTGGAACCAAAATGTAATAAAATTATATCCCCAGTGTATAACAGATGACCAGGGAGTCTACCTACAGGAATTATTATTGCTCTAGGATATACTGTAATAATTTATGCAGTTAGAGTCTTTGACACATTTTTGTTCAGTTGGGGAGATTTTAGGCTCCTTTGCTTATGATCATTCAAGATCTTGACTAGCTGATGTAAGATCAAAGACGACAACAATCTCACCAGTGTTATGTAAAACTGTAATATCCTCCAGTTCCTCCATTTCTTCCTGAAATGGCCAAAGGCAAAATAATTTGCATAAAGGGTCTCCAGTTTTAAAATGTAAAATTTCTTTCACTGGGATTTTTATGCAACCCCCAAAGATCTCTACAGATGTTTACAAACATAATCTAAATGAACTTAAAAGTATTATTGCAAGCGGTTTGAGGGGAAAATAGAACCTTGTTTTCTTTTAAAGGTATTAAGAAATTACAAAAATATGTAATGTCATTTAAAATTCCATTTTGTGATTTTCAGTTCACATTGAGATTTATAGTATTCAGTTGTGGGAAGGGGCAGCTTTCAGATACCAACTGAGGAAGACTAATTTATCATCCTGTACCCCTCCATATTTTATTTTTATAGGCAAAACTGCCTCAAAATGTAAAGGCAAGGACTCTATTTTACATCAATAAAAGATTTTGTGAAAATCACTTTCTACTACAAATTTCTTTTAAAAATAATTTTGTATATTTAATTTCTCTGTTTTTCCTATTATTTTTACTGTTAATAAAAAGTAGCCTAAATAAATTAGCACTCACTTTGGAATGTCTATACTGTGTTATACTTTGTACTTTGGAATAATTTGGAGGGAGCTTCAGGACTGTGTCAGCAAGTACTTATGCACTTTTGTGCCCTTGTAATTTTGAAAAGATCACTTTTCTTTCATGAATACTTTAGGTAAAAAAGGGTATATGTATTGCATTTTATCTGCAGCCTTTACAGTGATGATGAAAAATAGCAACATATTTGCCTGATTATTAGTACATGTATCTGTGTACAGACAATATATGTGTAATATGTTCTTGTACAAATGAGTTACCCTATTTCGTGTTTAAAATACAGAGCCAAGATAGCAAAATCATTCAAGGATTCAGTTCTTTCCCTGCACCTAATCTGGTTTGCAGCATTTTGGGAAGTATTCCCATTGAACATTATTTTCAGATGGGGAACTTGCATGCAGTTTACACCCTTCCTTTGCAAGTACGTTATACCCAAAGACGAAGAAATGTGAAGCAGCCACTTAAAAAATGCTTACCACTGTAGTATAATTAACACCACCCTGGAGTAGTACATCATGGCTAATTCAGTGAGCCCTGCTTTACAGCTGCCACAAAGCAACAAGCAGTAGTTATAAAATGCTCACGTATCAGGATATTCCTTTAACACCTCATTTATTATTGTAACATGAAAAATGTCCCCTTCCATTTATTATGATATCGCAGCATTAAGGGTCTTAGTCACAAAGAAATGATTTGTATACACAGACGTATAAAGGTGCAGCTTTCTTGTGCAACAGAGAGAATTTGTCTAATGAATTAACTTTGATACAAATGAAATGGATGTTTATTGAAAGGAGGATGACTAAACTTGAAGAAATGGAGTTGTGTGTGTAGGTAAAAGATAACTTCACTTAAATGAGTAGCAAGGGGTTATTTGCTTGTTTTCTCCAGGTTTTATGCATATTTTCAGTGAGCAAATAGAGGCGAAAAGGCAGGTGTATACAAGGATGAGAGGGGCACGCAGACACAGGCACACACATGAGTGTAGGCTGACAGTCCACTGCCTTTATAAACATATGATAGACCCAGAGGCAAATCCAAAGCTGCCAGCACAACTACTAAATGAATCTGCCAGAGAGCCAGATGCTGCAGCTGGAAAAGCATTTTCATTGTCTTAGCAGCTGCATATGCAATTGCTACCCGAACGGAGGAGGACGAGTCGGGCTAAGCTACCAAGCGAGCTGGTGCCCAGGTGCGCTCGTGTGCGTATGCGGCTGTGTGCACGCGTAGGTACGGCAGCAACTATTCCTGCTAGTGAGCGAAACCTTTTACTTTGCATTTTGTAGTGATTGTCAAATGGCAATAACTAAATTGTTAGGTGTTTTTAAATCTTTGTGGTGTCTAGTTCAGATTTTGCATTTTTTACTCAGAGGAGTATCTCCCT
This sequence comes from Tinamus guttatus, assembly GCF_059628265.1. Classification (NCBI taxonomy): domain Eukaryota; kingdom Metazoa; phylum Chordata; class Aves; order Tinamiformes; family Tinamidae; genus Tinamus; species Tinamus guttatus. Next base: position 3,967,119 of record NW_028288567.1, on the reverse strand, counting down.
TCAGCGGGTGTGGGATGCACACAGACATACCAGATTATACCGCATTCCCATGCAGCAACCCCACATGCTCATAAGAGATTTTGATTCAGCAAAAAAAGGCAGACTGAGTGTCCATAAGCAGGCAGTTTAATGACTAACAGCCTTGGAAGAGATGTTACTGTGTTCAGAGCCTTGGGAAGCTCAGAGAGCAGCACTGCAGGCTCCGCTCGAGCACTTCATGAAAGCACAGATCACCAGGAGCGCATGCAGCAGGGAGAGCTCAGGCTGCTCATGAGGCTACAGGACCTGGTTTCCATTGGTTTAAATTATATAATAAAATTAAGTTGAGGAAATCTGTCTCTAGAACATAGCCCTTTCATCTAGAAAAAAAAAAAAAAAGTTTAGGAGGAATGAGGGTTAAGCATCCACCCTGCATTTGTGTAGCAGCCTGTACTACCCTGGCACTCAGTGTAGCTCATATAATAGTTGTGCAGGCACTTCTAGCACTGGGTGAAATATGTATATACGTATATACACACACACATATAAACATGAATTTACAGTGCAAATCTGTAAAAACAGATGTGTGTAATTTATAGAACTGGTCCATGTGAAATTAAGCAACATGGTAGCTGAACTGGTGTTCCCATTCTTTTTACTGAGGAGCAACATGGATTTGAACTCTGAAATAATGAAGGGGATTTTATATAAAATTAGAGACTGGGAAGGCGCTACCAAAACCTTCTTGACATGAAAATTACTTTTAAAAAAAATCATTATAATTATGTGTCATACGGATAAACTTTTTTTTCCTCCCAAAAGTTCAGCAATTGCTAGGTAGGAGGCTAGAAGGGAAAATCAATTGTAATAATTATTTCATAGGTAAGATATGTTTTTAAATGTTAAAATTTAAGTGACTCAATATTATTTACATACTATTTATATTATAAAACTAAGAAATTATTAAAAATCCCAACCATTGAACCAATACCAATGAACCATTGAACTAATAGATCTTAGACAGGCAGATAGTGCAGCTAGTGTCTGTGTGTAAGTACCTGCTTTTAGAGCAGTAGAATCACAGACCTATTTATGATACTAAAGAATCTAAAATAATGTCACACACATTAGCTTTCAAATTTTTCTTGAGGTTTTAGGAAAAAGAGGAATGGTATGGAGGCGATCTACAGAGGAATAGTTGCTTATTTTTCTGTCACTGTTTTTAATTGAGAAATCATAAAGTTCAGCATACACCATAAAGAGGAGTAAGAGGTTTTCTCCTTAAAATAGTTCACAGAAGATGAGGGTTTTGTCATATTTAGACAGCAATTTTCTGCCAGATGGGATATGCATGCATAGAGATTCTCTGTGAAAAAAACAAGCAAACACACATTATTTTCATATTTCCGCAAGACAACATCTTTTTTTTTTTTTTTTTCCCCTAGATTTAGTGGCTGTATTTTTTGTGGCTTCTCAGTCAGCTTTGGATCTCATTGGGGAGCACAAAGAAGAGATCAATTTGCAAAAGGAGATGGAGCAAAATGGGAAGGAAAAGAGCAGAAATGTCCTACAGAAGGAGCCGAATCGCCAGGTAGATAAAGAACTTCTGCTTGCCGTGGAATAGCTGTGTCTCCCAGTAGGCTGAGCAGGCTGGCTGACACATCCAGAGGGGACGGGTGTCAGGCTGGTGCAGGTGTCAGTGGCTGCCAGTGAGTGATTGCACCATCAGCCTCCTACCGTGATCCATCATGCGGGCCCAGCCGGTGAAGAATCACAGCCTCAGCAAGGTGCTGAGCCCAGCAACATATCATTAAACAAGGTTACCACCGGCAGATTTGTTCCCATGATCAATCTGGTCAATAACCGTTCCACCTCACTGTACATTCTTCCCCCCTTTTAAAACATAAATAAGTATTATGAAAGGGGTGGCAAAACAATGTAAACCTTGAGGAGGACTTCATTTCTCCCATGGCATGCTGTGGGCTTCTTGTAAATCCCTTATAAAGCATGAAAAATAACCCTTTCCATGAAAATTTATCCTCAGACTAATCCTCTGGCTAATTCATAATTTATGACTCAAGGTTGTTTATTTCTGTCTGATAATGGGAAGGATTTTTATTTTTTTTTCAACCTCCAACCGCAAATATGAGGATTGCTAATATGTATTAGGATGCAGTGTGCTGTATAATACCTATGTCAGTTTAAATTCATTCTTAAGCAATCTCCCAGAAGAGAGAAAAAATACACTTACTTCTGTTATTGACTCATTTTCATTCTAGCCTCTTGTATCAGCTCTTTGTCAGATCTCTATAAACCCTCTCCTGTCCTGCCTTACCCCACATTGCCCTGCACAGGGACATCCACACTCGAGTAGAGGTGGTTCCAGGAGGAAACAGAGTGGCCTCTACTCCATCCTCTCTTTTACCAGCACAGAAAAATCATGTGCTCTTCAGAAATACATATGCAGAAATGGAGTGAGGATGTGTACGGTAAGCAGCAAAGTGTGCTGTGGACTGGTGCCCTGTACCTTTGAAAGTTATGGTGGAGAGCATAATCCTCTTGTGAGCGTGGTGTCACATCTCAGTGCTGCTGGGATCACAGATGCTCTTAGTAGAGCTGGGAGAAGTAAAATACGAGCCCCTGTCCCGTGCAAGTACAAAAGAAGCAATAATTGCCATGGTCACTGTTCGTAAGGTTGCGGTTAGGCTCTTTGTACAAGTATATTTTTTCCTTTCAGTTATCGCAGGTGGATAGAAAAGCCAAGCTGAAATACCACCTTCAGAGGAAAGTTGTAACTTTCTGCAGAGTTGGCTTTAACCTTAGATGTGTTTTGTAAGCCATATCAGTTAAATAGGTATGCAAGGTTGGATGAATTTTGTGTTGAGCTCCCTGTTTTATCTTTGCCACCTTCAAGTTTAAAGGCAGCATCCCAGGAGTTGATGCTCAGTTGATGCTTATTCTCAGGGCTTCCCAACAGTCCTGCTTCCTCCCACTATCCAAATGAAGTTTTCCCAGACACCACAAATTCTGCTCCTCTGCAGGCCTCCGGACACCTTGGTCTTGACGTAACTGAAGCTCGGTGACTGAATTATGTTATGCTTATATTGAAAAAAATATTGCTATGGGCAAAAAGGGCATGCAAAGCCAAGAATTAATGATTAGCAAATTCTGATCAAACAATGAATATTATTAGCCCAGAGTCTATTCCTCCAGAAAAGCAGAGTTTTTTTTTTAAAAAAAAGGATTACTACTATAAAGAAAAAAAAAATCTCAATAATAATAATGTAGCTAAAACTGTTATGTACTTACTTCCTTTGTGTGTATATAATGCACTTGCTCTTCCTGGTGCTCACCCTTCCTCTCCTATTCTGGGTCCTCATAGTGATGGCTTCAGTCTGGTGGGTGAGGGATGTTTAGCGAGTCAACAACATTATGAGTCCTTCGCAGGAGAGGCTGATATTGATGTGCAGAGGCCAAGAAATCAGCAGTGCACCACAGAAGTTGTGGAACAAGATCTCGGCCCTAGAAAGTCAGTGAGAGATCATCACAGATTTCAGGGAGATTAGAATTTCAAGCCTGGGTCCCAATAAGCATGTAATGTATTTAGACTTTATCCTGGATGTTACCTGGTTTATTAATCACTGCCCAAAACTGCAGGTAAATGACACAGTAACAATTTTCCATGATTTGAAAGCATGGGTATGTATTCAAATCTAAGATGGCAAACCCAAGACAAGATACCCACTTCCAGCTCTTAGCTGAAAGGTCTATTAAAGTAATCATGAATTCTCTTCTGCACTTCCAGTCAACTAGAAGAAGATTTAGAACTTATTTCTATGTCTACTAAGTCTTTCTTTTGTCTGAAAAGTCATGAAAATGTCAAGCACTGTGAGAATGTGACCCAAATATTTATGTTTTTTTGGTTTTGAACAGAGAGAAACTTCAGTTTGAGTTGATTTTCTTAATAGCAGAAGACATTTCACCATATTCAATATTTTAAAATAATATATTTCCTTACTTTTCGGGTGAAAGTGGATGATACACCATATGTGATTGTACATCTGAGAGGAGTATTTATATTACCATATTATGGAAATAAATTCACAGTGCTGGAGAACTAATCAGTTATGGGGTTTTTCTTCCCCATGTTTGTTGTTTTCCTGTTTGCTTGCCTGCTTGTTTAACCCACAGTGAATTCGGCTCTGGTAATCATTGCTGGCAAAGCCCATATCAAGACCTCATCCACATAATCTGCCAATAGTGGACTTCTAGCCCATATTGATATATGCACTAGAGAATTGATTGCCTGCCTGGGTAGATAAGAACATGTATTGTTCTTCAGGGGGCGTAGTGCATTACTCTTTCCTGGCTAATACGATCTCAGAATCTTTCTCAATAACACAATTCCACCGATCAAACCAGATGACAAAATATAAATTTTATGGAGTTGTAGTCCTCAATTCATAATCCTTTGTAAAAGACAAATATGAATGAATGAAGTTTCCCATAATGAAAAAAGCATAAAATTTCACAGTCCGCCAAGGTTCTTCTTTGGATGTGTTTCATACATTCATTCTTTTAGCTTTTCTACAGATTTAATTTCCTTTTCCTGACAGTAATCCTGTGATTTTAGATCTAATTTTTCTGTTAGTTGGTAAAGAGTAAGTCCCAGAACTATAAAAGACATTTAATATAGTTAACACTTGGATGAATTATGGCTTCAATGCTCTATCTGTTGCAGCTTCCTAGTGGTCATAGCTGGTTCTTACAATACAATTATATCAAATAGTGGAAGGAAGCCTAGTAATCTAACCTACATGGTTAACAGTCAATAATTCAGCAAAAGCATTTAAAGAATAAATTATATTTACCCATATACTTTTACTTTTCCCTTGTTAGCAATTAGAAGCTGAAGGACGGCTTAGACATTTGTTAATAAATATGTTTCTGTCATCATATCTGTATATACAAAGCTCCACTCTAAAGTTATTTCCGATTCTGCTTTCATAACAAGACGGAGTGACCAAATGAAGATGGGTGACTATCTGCTTGTGTCCAGATCCTAAAATGTCAATATATCTTCAGGATACTTTTAATCCTATCCACTTGAACATAATTCAAGGTCAAGATAAAAATTCCTTTACATATACTTGAGACAGTACTACCACCTTCCTCAACCTCTTACTGCAGACCTTAGTAGGATGAGGAATTCTTCAAAATAGCCTAATTTCATCTTAGGTAAAATTTATTTTCCATGGAAATCTGGTATGAAAATCAATCAAGGAATTTTTCAGATTCAGTTGGCACCTGCTGCTCACAGTAAACTCTCATAGAATATAATATGCTCTGCATGGTATCTTGTCCCATATGTGCAACTGTTTGCTTGAAACCTTGATAAGAAAAAGTAATAATATGTAATAACAGGACAAAGTGCAGGAAATTATCACAAATAATTAGCAATTTGAATCTACAATTAACAGTAATGATGAATTCCTATGTTTCTTTTTATTATCCCTTCAGAAAGAAAATAAAAACACATCCTTGTTATTGGCAAGAGACCGTATTATGCCAGTAATTTTTTTAAACCTAAATCTTCATTGAAGTCAGTGGGGAGTTCTGCTGGAAACTGAATGGAGCAATATAGTGTGTGGAATGGGCTGGCTGAGGAGGAATATTGCTGTTTATACCGGCCATTTCATAGCACTTGTCATTACCTTTCAATGGCAATAAGGTTACAAAGAACTAGGGCTGTGAAAGATGTCCTTCCCAGAGGTGGTTTGTGGCTCCATGCCAAATTTCATAGGCAACTGTGTTTGGCTTGGAAATTGTTTCTGAGCCAAAGTAAACTACGGTCTTAGGTTTGTAAAAGAAGTAAAATTTATGCATGTTATCCATCTCTAATTGTGGGTATATGACCCAAAATAATTCCAGATGGACTAATTACATTCATAAGAATAAGCAGTCAATCAACAGCAGATTGTCAATCAACATTCATTCATACGACTTCTTTCTTTCCTCCTCCACTAAGTTACTGGTATAAATCGAGACTGTGTTATGGCAACTGTGCAAATATTCTTCCTTCCTTCCTTCCTTCCTGCCTTCCTGCCTTCCTGCCTTCCTGCCTTTTCCTTCTTCACTACATATATAAGTTTGTTAGAATATCTGCAACATTTTTGCTTAGACTCATTTTCCCTCTCTTGGGAATATTCTCTTCATTGTGTTCATAGCCAGTTTTAATCATTTGATCTCTTAAATATCTTAAATTTCACGAAGCCTGTGAAGAGCCATAATGCCCTTCAGTCATTACAGAAAATTAACTGAAATTTGAAAATCATAGTGTCTTTCCCATGTTCAGTAATTTTGGAGAAATATATTAACCATGGCTGGTTTCGATTCACCAGATATTAATTTTTTCATTACATAAGTAAAATGCATGACGGAGTGTTTTGGGGTTCTTTGTTCTGTTTTATTTTGTTTGTGTACCAGGATATTTTCTTTCTCAGGCATGTTAATTTTATACTCAGTCAGACTGAAAAATAACAATAAAAAATAAAATTTAAATAAAATTTTTATGACGTGAAAGGAAAAAAATAGGAGAAGGATTTCACCAGTAGAGTCACCATTCCTAACTATTCAAGAAACACGTAGATGAGGCACTTAGGGACATGGTTTAACAGGCATGATGTTGAAGGGCTTACAGTGGGACTCAATGATCTTGAAAGCCTTTTCCAACCACAATGATTCTATGATTCTATGACCATTTGAAAATGCACTGTACAAAAGTAATTCAAATCCATTCCTGCCCTTTGGCAAATCTGCTAAGGTTTGTGGGATGGCATTCCAGTTTTATAAAATGTTTCTTTCCCCTTTTCTATTTTTGAGGGCAAGAAAAAAGCAAAAGTGAACAACAGAGGTTGGCATGTTATAGCAGTCCAAGCAGATATTCCAGAATTTCCCATGGAGAGCATTTGCATTGAAATCACAGTATGCACATTTTAGTACCAATACATCAGAATTCCCATTTCAACTATGGTCCCTACTTATATGGAATATGGACTGATGATGAGAAAAGTGTAAAATTGACTGTACAGAAAGTTCCCTGCAAGGGTGAATAACCCAAATAAAAAAGAAAAAGATGTATTTATCATTCTGTTCTTTCATTTCTAGACATCCTTGATATTAGGAAAACACTTTTATTTTAAGTTTATGACAATTTTGAGTAAATTTTAGAAGTCTATAAAAGTAGATCGCTGACCCATTGCTAACCTATTAATAGTAGTTAGGAGCAAAATTCTGAAGCAAGTTTATGGACCTCATACCTGGCTCTTTGTTTCATGCTGTTCTTGTCTCCATACTGCCATAATTCTCACCTATTTGAATGTCATTAGTGTAGGCAGGCTTTACCTTTGTGGCCTTGCAATCAAAATAAAACTTGACACCTCATGACTGAGAGAAATATAGGTCCTCCTAGTAATATCAGGGAACACTTACTGTCACATAAATGGCTAGTTACTGCTTCTTTCACATTTTGCTAGAGTAAATTCCGTATGTTAAAATAGCATACAGCATGGAGATCCAAGCATGACAGGTGGATGAGAGATTTCTTCAGACACCAAATAACATGACATGAAGGGGTTTCTCTGCAGGAAGAAGTCAGAGGGGGAAGAGTCCTGCATGGTTGGTGTGAATAAGGAGATGAAGTGCTGGGGTAAGCTCAAGTGGCAATCCTGAATTGCAGAGCTGAGGAGCAGGAAGCAGGTAGAGGAGAGATGCAGATGAGAAAGAAAACAGACACAGCTTTAAAAGTCAATATCAGACTGGTCATAATTACAGGATACAATATACTGTCAAAAACAAAAGATAGGGAAGCTCTCCAATTATTAATTATATTATAGAAATATCTAAGAACCTCAGCAGGAGAATAGGGTCTCAGTATTCTTTTGGTCAACCAGAAATACAGAGCATAGCCCATAGCCCAGGAAAGTCCCCATCTAACTGACATGTAACTGACATTCCTTCCTTGGCAGAAGGAAACAAAACTGAGGGGTACACCACAACTGTCCTCACTCTGATAAGAAGTGGTCTGGGAGATGTAATCAGAATAATACATTGGTGAGTCACCTGAGTGAGGTTTTTGCTATCCAAGAAGCAAAAATCATCACAAGCAAAAATGTAATAAACTGTCCTGTGAAGGAAATTGTGGTCAAATACATCAACTGTGGAAGGAAACACAGTGAGGAACAGGCCCAAATGAAGGTAGGGCAAAGACATGGGAATATTAAGGAGGAGGCTTCCTTATCCTAATTGCAGGAACGCTGGCAAAATACATGTAGCGCAAGTAGAAAAAAAAAAAAAAAAAAAAAAACATTTCACAAGAAGCTGAAGAAACAATGTACACAGCTGTGGAATGCAGACAGCAAAAAAAGAAAAAAGGGGACTCTACAAACATATAAATCATAAGATTGTTGCAAGAAAAATTCCTCTAAAATGTAGCAGCCCAAAGCAAATAATAAAGATGTTACCAATGTGTGAAATAAGAGGTCACTTGGAGATTGAGATCTGTTGAGTAATTAAGAGGGAAACCTGGAGACAGAACATAATAGGTTAAGGACTGCTAAATGATAAATAATTTTGTTATGAACAAAGAGAGAATAAACAAATTAATAGTAATGCTAGAACAGGCAATGTACCAAGAATTAAATCTGAGAATACTAGCAAAATATGTCTCTACATCTATCTGGCTTGTCTGCATAATTTATGGGAAGTTATAGTTTCCAAATGGAAACAGGGGCATTAAAAACAGAGAGAAAAATGTCTGACATTCAAGGGTAAAATGAAAGAAATATGTTACCCTTAGCACTGAACAGAGAGGAGATAAGAGTCACAAGGCATGGATAAAACCAGAAAATGGTTTTATCCATGGATAAAAGTGGACATCTATTAGTTGTATTACTTAAAGATCGTGCTGAATGAAAAGGACAGCGAAGCTTGACCATATTGATATAATTCTAAATACATTCTTATAGCACAATAATTTGTCACGGGGAAGAAGTGTTTTCATGTAGGAAAACTAACAGGACAAAGGTATAGGAAGAAACACTGAAATGTAAATGAACATATAGCAAGTGAGTTTAGGAACAAAGTAAGGGGAAAACATGCACAGTTAAGGGCTGACATCAGCGTTTCAGAAGTTTACTTACTGAAGGCAGAAACCTCAAGGTTTGAGGAGCACATTTTGAGAAACCAATGTCACAGAAACCTCTCAGCAATGAGGAACAACGCAAAAGAAGCCAAAGGACAGGGGCTCAGTCTTGCAAAGTTACTGGTTGCTACCAGCCTTTGTTATTAAGATGCCCATCCTCACAGTTTTCTGCACACGTTTCGCCTACGGGATAGTCAAATATTCCTGTGCCTCGTAAGAGAGGGAGCCATAAGCCTCTCAGCTGGGTGCCCAGCAACACGACCTTCCATGGCTGAACGATGTAATTCCAGCTTGGGGTTATCGGAATGCCCAGGTGTAGCCAGGTGGCTTATCAGACACCTTGAACTTGGTACATGGGTAGAAAGACTGCTTGGTGCTTTAATCACAGATGTTCCTGTGCTTGGAATGATCTTCCTTAGTTGGCCTAAATTCTTATCAGTGAATTATAGTATGTACTGGTTAAAGTCAAGCCACCTATTTACGGGAACCTGATTACAATTTCCTTTTTCATATGCTTCTATAAAAGAATATAATCTTTTTAATGCACAATACAAAATAGTTTGGTATTTTTTATGGTATCATACTGAGACTTCTTCACAATATGGTGCAGGAGAAAAAGGAAATTGAAAGAGATAGAAAAGCCAGAAGCTAATCTGCTGCAGATAAGAAAAATGCCCATTCATTCATAGTAAACATCAACAGTGTTGAAGTCTGCAAAGAAATTAGAGAGGTCCTTGGCAAATTACCAGTGCTGCCACAGATATGTGGAAGAAATTGTCCTTGACGCTGCTCAGGGACAGTAGTCTGGATGGACAAAGATGGACTTTCACAGTGCTGTCCTTACTGCATTAAGAACTGCTAATATTGCAGCACTGGTTTCCTTGTAGAAGATACTCCTTTCAACATTGCCATGTTCTGGACCAGGAAAAATTCTTATTTGGTTTCTCTTCTTCTTTCACCTTCTACTTCCTGTTTTGCCCTTTGACTGCACACACACACACACACACACATATATGCTTGCTTCGTGTATAATTATCTGTGCATGTGTATAGATATATAAAGTAAAAATATATGTAAGCCAAATTATGAATGAATTATATTTACATATATTGCTCATATATATGTGTATGAGTGTATGAATATACATATACACATACACATCATAAAATATACATATCAGATGTTATATCATACTATATATGAATTCATAGGTGAAAACTTTCCAGTTAATCTTTTCTACTACAACATTCTGCAAAGCAGAATTTTGCTTTTTGGAGAGCCATCTCTGTCAGAAATGGAGGAATAGAAACAGGAATGCAGATTAATACATCAGTGGGTATAAGAAATGTTCACCATCTACACCTGGACGTAAAATGTAGCTACCATTCATTCAGCAAATTCTATAGCATACTTGCCTTTTCTCTTTTTTTTAGTTCTTCTGTGGCACTTAGAGATGCATGGTACATCAGAAAAAAAACAGCTGAGTAATATTAAAAATGGTTTTAATCACTTTTGAAGAGTGATAAAATTAGAAATTGATATGGAAAGAATTTATGAGACTTGAGTCATCAGCAGATGAGGTCAGAAAAGTGAATCTAAGTCCATATATGAGTATCTGCCAATTTGGCAGGCATCCAACTTCAGAAATATTAATTTCTGGCAATTCCTAGAAGGAGTTTTCCAGAAAGAATGTGTCATTAGCCTGTTTTGGCATGTAACATTTTAGAAGCAAAGAGTTTTTGATTTTTTAACATATTTATAGAAAAATGTTACATTATTTAAAATTCATGGAGTGACAAAATACAAACAAACATGAAAATGTGATACTGCTGATTTAAGTTCTGCCTGAAGCCAATATAGCATTCCCCTGATCCCAAACATACACAAGGTTATCATGTGTCCCTTCCCCTTGATATGCTGTCAGAAAAAGTTCTCTATGGACCTAATTCTCCACCCATGGGGTGGACATGCCCTCATGCTAAGGGCAGAAGTAATTGCAATGGTGATGCTAAAGAGGTAACATGGTAAAGATGGTAAAGATGGTAAACATGTTTAGACATTTGCTCACACACAAATCATGTTTGCTGACCATTCAACTGTGTTTTGTTATATCCCCAAATAGTGTAAGTCACATAGCAGCTCTTTCCATGCTTTTCCTTGTTTGTTTTTCAGGAGCCAAAATCCAGGCAGCTGGTTCCTGTCCTGTGATCACACTGTTGGCTCTGTTTTTTCTCTTGTGTATCTATACACTGTGCCAGCCAAAATTTACCTACTACTGCTTTCACACAGACCTCATAATCACTTCAACAACATATGCCAAATTTTATTGCATCTCTTTTTGACGAAGCAATTTCTCTCCTTTTTCATCGAGTTCATACCTACCTGCCTACCTGTGGACTTCACAAGCCAGCTTTGTTAGTCCTTCGGGGAAAAATACAAAGTCCACTTGAAAATAACAAACAAAAGTTTTAAAACTACTGAAAAGAGGAAAACACGTAGAGTCATGTTTTATTACATTTGAAAAACTTGAGTTCAAATCCTGATTACTGAATCATCAGTAACTCAAACAACAGAAATAGACTGGGTATTTAATAAACTCTCTAATTCAATTTAATGGCTGCTTTTGACCTAATCTAAATATAGGATTCTACCAAGTACATCTGAATGTTGCTATTAAGAACCTTTGCAATAGTCTTACAGAAAATGCATTTTTATTGTGTTTTACAGTTATATTAGCATGAGAAATGCAGCTAACATCCAGTGACTCTTGGCTATTAACAGAGTGATTCTTTCTAAAAGCAATATATTTTGTCCGGCTTTTCCTCCATCTTAAAGTCCATCATTGACTGCTCTTCTTTCAAACAAATTCTTCAACCTGTATTTTGAAATATATATATGTTTATATATATATAGATAGATAGATATAGATATAGATATAGATACGGATATATTTTAGAATCTGTACTGCAAGAAAGGCCAGCAGGAGAGCCAGGCCCATTACAGGAATTGTCCAACACTTGTGTGCTCCATTCTCTTACATTTCTTGATATATACATAGGAAAAGCAATGGGCCAGGGGACAACAAATAATTTTTTCCAGCAGTCTTCATGCAGGATGAATGTAACACTGATGGGAACATAATTGCTTGCATCGAAGAGGTCTATTGAGATATGAGAAAAGCCACTGTAAGGTTAGAAGTTTCTACTTGTCTATAAAAGCTCCGTGTAAAAAGGTGAAGTTAGTGTAAAAACCACAGATGGAAAGCCTATGGAAGGACTGTATGTCACAGTGGTTAATCCTCCTCCCTCATATCTGACCTCCATAAGGCAGAAAGTAAAATAAGTTAAATGAACTCTGCCTAATTCCTGGCGGGCATCTGTCGTGAAACAGCCTCATGATTCAGCACGATCATCAGTGCCTTTGGGGGAGGCTCTGCAGCGAGCGCAGAGGGCTGTGACGGATCAGCACCAAAGCCCAGGCCACTGGCCAAAGGAGGAGAGGAAGCTCTCACACCTTCTCCCTGCCTACACTTTTGATTTCTTCCTGCTCATATTGCTCCAAATTCTGGATCTTTGAGAATATCCGTCATTTGCCAAGCTCCCATCTTTAAGGGAGATTTTTTTTTCAAATTTGGAAAAGGCCCTTAGAATCACATTGCAGATGAAAGGGTGCGTTATAATTATCAATATCAATAGTAATAAAAGTTTATTAAATGTCATTAAAGTGAAAGGGGATGGCTATAGATCCCATCACTCTGAATTGACTCCCTCCTCTTCTGTTAATTAGAAAACTCAGATAATGGTTCTATGGGGGAGTGCTGGGGAAATTTAATTACGAAAGTTTAATGGGCCTCTATCTACTTCCTGCCAGATTAAAAACTGATGATTTACACTATTTTAGATACTACTCTGGGCTCGCTAACAAAACATGTTACAGAACAAATGCAAGACTTCACCCAGACTGTTTTGTCCATTTTTTAAAACAAAACTATAATCAAGGCAAATCTGAGAGCCAGAACAGTTACCACAGGACTATTATCCTCAAAATGGAAAGGAACAATAACCAGTGTTCATTAGTTACTTCAGTTTAAAACTTTTTGCAATTGTATTACAAAGAGTACATTTTTATAAGCAGAAATATCGGTTGTCTTAAAGTGCAAAATAAATAAATAAATAAAAGGAGAAATAGTGCTAATCCTGATTATCTATAAGATCATCCATTATTGAAGAGAGATGGAAAAGTCGGATGATTAATTTTTAGAAATATATGGAGTGTGTTTTGTATTCACAACATACAAGTCAGGAGGGCCCATTTCTTCAATCTATGGTCTTTATCCCATCACAGTTCATGGCTGTTTGCGCTTAGGCAATATTTTTGTTTTAAATCAACAGTATTAGGCTCTGATAAAATAAATTGTGCAGTTTATGGCATAAATAATATGTGAAACACATAAAATCAATTTGTTTTAAATCCTCATCTCCAGGTGTCCTAAGTATTCCCTTCGTGTGGACTCCTGGATATTCAGAATGTCAAAATTATTCCCTTTTTGGAAGCTGTTGAAATCTGACACCTGAAATCAGTGGCTCTTTCTGAAAAATTAGTCTTAATTAGGAAGGGCGTTTCAGTAAAGTCTGCAAAGGAGCTGCAGGAATCTTTTTTTCCAAGTAAGTCCCCTACTCCACTTACTGTTTCCTTTTAGTATAGATATATATTATTAAATTTAACTCCTCTCCCTAACAAGCTCTATTTTTAGTGAAAACCCTGTATCACATTCAAGTATCATTGACGTATAAATTCCCAATTACTCTTTTTTATTCTTTTTTAAATAAAATGCTTAACTGTAAAGGATTTAATTAAAAAAATAAAGAGCTAAAAAGTTGTTCTATCAAATTATGCATTTTAAAAAAGAGAGAAGAAATGGGGCAGAAGAAGAAGCAATGCCCAAAAGCAAAAAAATCTATTGCACTTTGTCTCCTTTTCTGGGTAGGTTTTGGTGTCCAGAAGTTGAGAACTCAGCATTATAAAACCAGGGCTGGTTGTCAGTTCTAATTTAGGTGGATGTAGACAGTTGTATACAGCAGCTTTGTGGCCCGGAGCTGTCTGTCTTGTAGTTAGAGGCCCACTGTGTCAGCTGCATGTCCTTGAACATTTCAGGTAGAACATAGCTCTGGGAATTGCCTTCCTTACGGACTTCAGGTGTGTAAACAAAATCTCCTATCTTCCCTCATTTATTGCCAGGTAATGAATAAAGGGAAAAGACGTTCAAACACCACCGTTCTTCACAGTCCTCAAGTCTTTAATCCATTTGGGTGTTTACAAATTGGGGAATATTCACTTCTGCTTCTTCATTCTTCTACTACTTCATTCTTCTCCAAAGAAATAGGGTTCACTCACAGGCTCTGCAATCTGGGTCTCTCAAAATACCTCGCCATACAGCACAGCTACCTTCAGCTGTTATAAAGCTGTTCACTCAATGGATGTCAATTAAAGCTGCACATATTTATATCAACACAGGAATCAACCTTTCTTGGCATAATAGCCTGCTGTGTTTTGAGGATACATCTAAATTCATAAATTGCACAAAAAAATGACAAGTGACAATGGGTATCCAGACTTCACTTGTCTGGACCTCAGATATGTAATATTAAACAAATATCAAAATATTGAGTGGACACCTTCAGAAATACAACTGAGGAGATAATGCATAAGAATATGCACGTGCCTTTCCTCTTGGCTGCAGTGAATGATTTGCAGCTAAGATCTATAAAATATCAGCTAATTCACATAGCTGCAGCCACTGGACCCTGGAAAAAAAATCTTAGTTTGTGAAAAGTTACTCGTTTTATTAAGATGGGGGTTGTAACTATAAGACATAATTCCATTAGTAATTTATATAAAAAGAAAGAGAGAACGTATAAGTTGATTTCAAACATAATGTTACTTTTTATTACCATCTTTCATTTGATTAAGATGGCACCATAATTAGTCTCAATGCACTAATACGTTGTTGTTTTTTCCCAGCACCTAAAAAGGACCATTCTTTCTCCAAGGAGATCACATCCTGAAATCTTGCTGAAAGACTGGTGCTACAATAGAGGACAAAGAGAAAGAAAAAGAGGTGAATTAACTGGGAAAAATGCCAGTTACTGTCTTGATCACATGAGTGACCATATGCTAAATGACACGGTAAATGAATGGATGCATAGTGTGTTGAGCTGGTTGCTTTCTTTCTCCTTTTCTTTTTTGTTTCACTGTATGTGATATAATTGTTTTACATGGCAAAATGACCATCCACTATTTCCTTGCCATGTTCACAGTTGCTAGAATAACAGGAATGTGATTTCTTCCTTTGAGTGATCCTTTATTTAAAAGGGTTTAAAAACCTACCGAGGTGATGCAGAGCTAGGAATTAACACTCTGAAGAGTTAAGGATCAGATGATCAGATCTTCAACTAGACAAACCTACTGAAGCTACATCAACTTCAGTTAAAAAAAAAAAAAGTGTGCATGCTAGCTTGGAAACTTGCTCCTTTGCATCAAAGGACTTGCCTAGTAGCATAAATCTTGATTTGACTGAAAAGAGATGTCTGCGATCTTTTCCTGGCAATTCCTGAAAAGCAGGACACTTATTTGAGCACGAATGTGAATCTGGTAACTTTCATGCTCAGATTGCTATTGATCTTGGGATAAGAGCATGATCCTGCAGGATGGTGAACAGGACTCATATATTGCCCGGTGTGTCAGGCTTTTTATGCCAAGTACACACATGGATGCTACAAGCACTTACAAGCAAGCTGAGAATCCAAGTTGAGAATTTCAAGTAGAATAATTAAAAGTTATTGCATAAGATGAAGAGTCTGGATTCTTCTTAGAAGAAATCCAGAAAGTTGGATGCAATACCAAAGAGGGAAAAATACACAGCTATGGCCAGATGTCAATTTTATAGGTATATTCATTAAGTTTAACTCAATATTTTCAAGATTCTCTATACTTCTCTATACTTTGTCTGTACAAAACTTCTGTGGATTCTTTGCATAAATTAATAATGCTAAATAGATATCAAAATAGGATTCAGATGTATGCATGTCAATTCTTCAGCTGTTTCTATGGCAGATGGCAAAGGAAGGGATGAATGAACAGATAAATACAAATATAAGAAGTGACTATGAATCTGTCCTGCATTGCTAGAGAGGCACTGAAGAAGATGACTATTGCGTAATTCCAGATTATTTAGGCTGAAAACACTTTCTGGGAAGAACTATTCTTTGAAATGTGTTTGGTAAAATCTAACTACCGGATAATTGTCAGCAGGAACTGTAGTATTAATTATGATAGCCAGGGCTTCTCACGAGTCAAAACATAGGAATATATCTTTTGCTGTGTATTGATTTTGAAAGATAATCCAAAATTCAAAAATCTGTACAATTAAACAAGTTAAACACAAGTCACAGGCAGTTATCCACATGTGCTGGCCTCATTTAGAGAAATAAAGCATTTCACGTTTTGTTGCCCAAAATGTCAACAGAAAAATATTCCGATGATGTTTCATTAATAGTTTCATTTTCCCAAACATTGTACAAAGTCACTACAATACAATCCGAAGTCAGTCTATCCTTTTGACCTTATATAACCTTCAGGGAACACTGATAAAATTCTGTGTTAAGCCCTTTGTCAGTCTCTTTTTAGGCATAAGGATGCTCGAATGTCCTTACATCTTACTGAACAGGACTTATGTTTAAATTTAAGCACAAATGTCAATACTTTTCTGGACACAGATGCTTCCTGGAATAAAGGCCTCTGTATCAGAATAAACATAGTGGTTGATAACAGTGTACACAGAGAATTTTGATTTGGATTTACGCAGCCTGTGGTATCATGAGGTTACAACATCAAATTGCTAAAGCAATTTAGCATAGTTTTCTGCAGCCAGCTGTTCTGCTGGTTGCACAATTTCCTCGTTTTTTAAGAGACTCAGCCTGCCTTATAAGGTATTTCCAAAGATTTTCACACATTTCATTGAAGAATTGAGTTTTGTCAGTGAAGGAACGAGAAGAGCTTTTGCAATTCTCCAGCAACTGTCTAGTAAAGGCATTTAGGAGTCCCAGAGGAAGTGTGGAAAAATCTATCAGCTATTGTAGGAGTGCATTATAGTGGAAGGAGCTTAGCATGAAACACATGCAATCAATGATGGGATGCTTGAACTTTGCCTGTACATTTATGTCCATAGGGAAGATATTCTGCAGGTGTCGAAATGCTTTTTTCCAAGATCAGGAAGCCACAGAGATAAATGAAAGTGATATATATAAATACACACACACACATTTTTAAAGCCTGGAAGAGCATGAAGGACTGTGGCAGACTGTTCTTGAATACTATAACTTAGAGTTGTCCAGGAGGTTGGAATGGCTTCAGTAACCGGATTTACAGATATTATCAAATGTTAGGCAGATAAAAATGGATGTGGCAACAGGAAACATCTGAAGTGTGATGTTCTTCATTATGCAGGTACCCTGTTTTCTTTTGTCACATTCTTTGGCTCATTTGTGTTCTGTGGAATATATCACAGAATCTCATTAAGCAGGTTAGTTTTCCAGCTGCCACTGTGCAGATCCCACAGATCATTCTTATTCCCACTAGCAGTGTCTTTGTCCTGTGCTGTTTGGTTCTTGTTCTACCCATCAGATCCTCAGCACAAGGACAGGGACAGGAAAACAGGGCTGCTCAGCTGAGTACCTTGCCAATGAACTCCTGAATTAGTCTGTCCCATTGAATCTTGTAGTCTTTTCTGCAGCATCACATTTTCCAAAAAAGTGGGTAAGTGGGCAAGTTGTGGTAACCCTACAACTTTGTGGTCAGAGAATTCTCCTGGGACTTGAACACAGGGCTTTTTATCTATGGTTTGTATATCATTTCTCGGAATCATGTCATAATGTCACCCTAGAATCTATCCATTAAAATAAATAAAATAGGAGTAGCCTCGCAACCAAATTTTTCTTTCATTCATGTTTGAAGAGGAAGGGTAGAAGTTACAGTATCCATGGTCTTCAAAATGTCAGATGCTTTTAACTAACTGATTAAGATGGTGCTTTCCTAAAGAGATCTAAGCTAAATAAAATATAATCTGAACATAGTGCACTTTTGTGCCTGATACTTAGGAAATTCTTGGGTAGAAAAGGTGCAAGGATCAAGCATCTTTGTTTCTTGGTTCAAAAGATGTCTGGGAAGGCTGTTCGCTCAAGGTATCCAAAATGAACGAGAGAAGAGAAGCCAGAACATGAGTCTTCAGCCTCTTCCTGGACTCTAAAGAAAAGTGCACTGGGCCTGCTGAGTCCAGCCCCTTTCTCACTACTACATGGCCCACGTGGGCTTCTGCTCTGCGCAAACGGAGATGCAGAGACAGAGGGGGGCAGTTTGTCCCACCATGCAAACATTGATTCTTGCGATCATAGAGTCATAAACAGTTTGAGAAGCTTCACAGTTTTAGTGCCTGAAGTCACCAGGGGAAAGTCAGAACCTGGGAGACTCATCCTGCTTCTGCCACAAAATAACCCTTGTGCAAACTGCTGCAGAACTGCTGAACCTTTTCTTCAACTGTGGATACCTGCAATTGCCTAAATGTGTTGTGTGTGCGAGCATCAGTCAAACACCCATGATGAGGAAATTAATGAGAAAGCTCCCCAGCCAAATAATTCCAAATTCGGTCCTGGAAAAAGGGTTTTGCCTTGACTGAGAGACACAAAACTTTTTTCTATGTCATCAATATGTCATCAATAGCAGACACCTCTTACAGACCATGCTATTAACAGTTATATCTCAGTAATTTCATTGGCAAAGAAGGCCGGAAGACAGGGAAATTCAACAAAGAATGGTAGTTGAAGAGGAAACTTTATAAGTGATGCTGAAGTCATGGTTCAGATATTAAATGATGATTTTTATTTCAGTATTAAGATGTGCTATAATTGGAGTGTATAACAAATGAGCAGCTGCCTTCTTAATGCCCAGTTTAGAATGTATTAGGAACTGTTTAAGATTCAGTTAGGATTGATTATTTTAGTATTAATAAGGTGCTTTTTTTTTGTGGTCTAATATGCTTTTCAGTACTGTGTCTAGCTTGTTGATCTGATCCGCTTTGACAGCTGAATTGCCCTGATCTTAGTTTAGAAATTATGAATTTGGTGACGTTCATTTCTCAATGTTATTTTTGTTTAACCAGGTTAGTAAAAGGAATTAAGTCATAGCTAGGCATATTTTTCAATAAGTGAAATGGTCTCAAACCTCTCATGACCTGAGTGTAGATCAGCCAATCAGCCTAAAAGCTCCCCCAATGAGCCCTTCCTTCTCTCTCAGGGAAGGTGTGTGAACTAGAAATTTACGTGAAACAGCCACAATAAGTATGTTTGTTCAGGGAAAATTAAAAGAGGTGAAACAAGAAGCCTGACATGACTCCAGTTTTGAGGAAAAACCTGTTTGTTTCTCACACATTGCAGAAATTGCTCAAGAACAGTTTGTCCTTGTGTAAGGATTGCTCTGTAATGCTGCTAATGTCCTTTGGTTGAGACCTTGGGTTATCGGCTGTGTATGTGCCAGTCATGCAGGCTAAAGCTGAGTTTTTGAAATGTAGTTTTTATCTTTGTGAATTCCTGCCACTTGTTTTTTGAAGCCAGACCTTCCCCTTCCCCTGTACTTTCTTTCTCCTTCTGGACTCCCTTGCTTCTACTGTGGGCTGAACGTGCTTCCCAATGGCAGTGAAACCTCCAGATGGTACATTACTAACTTCTCGTAAATTAGACTGAGAGATGTGTAAGGCATCGGAATTCTTTGAGGTTTAGCTTTATAGGGATTACAATAAATTCAGTCAGATGGGGAGGGTCGTTATGTATCAGTGAAACGCAGATAGGATTGTGGATTTAGCTGCTTTATTTTTCCCTTAAAATTGCTATAAATTACTCTCCTGAAGAATACTGAAACTGTTCTGCACTTGGAATTCTTTATTTCAAATATGCTGATCCTGTAGGAAAGGAAACCCAGGACTGGATCAGAAACATGGAACTAACCTGATAATTCGATTCTATATCTGCAGTCCTTTCCCTATGCACACCTTGATCTCTTGTAGTCTGCCACATAATGTCTTACAAGTCAGATCAGGGCAAACCAAAACTCTAGTTGCCAATGATAGGAGCTTTCCCTAAGTAAAACCTACAGAACAGTCATTCAGCTAGAAGAGCATATTAGCCCCATACTGCAAAGTTCATTTTATTGGAACACTCAGAATACAGCCAGCTTGATTGTGAAACTATACCAGTTATTAACAGAAAGGCCGTGAAAAGTGTAAGATGACAAGAAAAACGGAACATACTGTCCTGAAGAAAAGCAAAAGGGAAAAAGATGCTCGTTGTATTTCTTCTTAAGCTGCCACTTTGTTTCACCAAGGGTCAGAATATCATTCCTCCTAATCACTTGGTTAGGCCCCTAAACGTCTTTCTGTTAAATGGAATTCTTTGCTAATACTGTCCTGATTAATTAAGAAGCAGTCTTTCCTATTCACTGTCATCAGTGACCTATCATTCAGTGTAACTATCCTTCACTGTCATTAAGTGGAGTATGCATATGCTGTAATAGGTAAGATGATTTCAGAGACAACTATTGATCCCTTCCCAGTGGTCTATTGCTAGTTAATGAGCATTAGTTTCTTTAATGATGTTTAATGTTGGTGAGTTATTTTTAAGTGATACATGGCCTGACCCTGGAAAGTGCTGAACGCCCTTAACTCTTATTGACTTCAGGAAGAGTTGAGGGCATGCATGAGATCAGCCCATAGGTCTTGTATCTGAAACGATAAAAAAGCTTTATTTTATTTTATTTTATTTTATTTTATTTTATTTTATTTTATTTTATTTTATTTTATTTTATTTTATTTTATTTTATTTTATTCAAACAGGAGTAGACAAAGTTCTAAGGCTGGCAGAAGGACAAGCTTCTCAGAGGAGAACTTATAAGCTCTGCTTCCCTTTCTTTCCAAAAGTGCCTGGCTCTCAAGAGCAAGGCAGCCTTCTGCAGAGGACAGGCATCACTCTTCCACCAGCTCTCGCCTTCTTATTATTTTCTTCCTCTCACTATTCTTAGCTCTTTGTGTTGTCAATATGAAAAAAAAGGGCAACTCTCAAGCTCACCCCCGTTCCCCCTACACTGTTTACCTTCCTACCTTCCCTTTCCTTCCAAATTACCTGGCCAGGCAGTCTGCCACCATCATCTTGAGTTACTCCAGCCCTTCTGAATCTCTTGCAGTTGGCTTTCATTTCTACACTGCTTTCTACACTTTCTAGAACTGCTTTGATTACCAAAAGTGGCAGAGCTGCGCCTTGGCAAAATCTCACAGTCTCAGCTCCATCTTCTCCTCTCTGATCTATCTTTTTTTTTTTCCTTTTTTTCCTGTCAAAATACTATTTTGCTCACTAGGTCATTCTGCACGTGCTTTTCCCACTGCCTTTTCTGTTTGTACTTTTGCTCATTACTTTAACATCTCTTCTCAGCGTGTCGTCTCTCTCGTTTCCAGCCCTCTGTCCACAGAGCTCCATCCTATGCCCCCTGCTTCAAACAGTCAACATTTAGAAAAATGTAGGACAAAAAATATTTGCTCTCTCACCCTTTGGCTGTACAGTTTGCTCCTGTATTATTTGGCTAGTATGTACAAACCTCGTGAAACAGTACAGTCAGTCCTAGATGAATTTCCATTTTTTTCTCCTACATAAAATATCATGTCCTTTAATCCTTGCAGATGAAGACAGTGCAGGGCTAGTCAAATAGATATTTGACTAGGGAGAAAATAATTGTTTTCCCAGCATTGTGGGCAGCTGATTTCTATCAGAGGGAAATACTAAAATGTTCTGCATTAAAGTTACTTTTGGCCCCTTCCCCAAAGTTTTTGAACTAATTGGCTTATTTTCTCTCTCTCTCCCTTTTTTTAAGCATTGCGCAATACAGATTATAGTAACTATACTGCTCGCCTTTCAAAGAGTGTATTAAAGAAATAGTTCTAATCTGAACAACTGATAACTTTCATGGTAACTCTGAGACAGAATAGATGTGCTGTGACGTATGTGCCTGGCGGTCTAATTTATCAGTGTTTGGTGGGTAGCTTCACACGCAGTAGAACGAAAAGAAAATGCATCCTGGACAGGCCTGTCTTGAAGAAAAAGTATCAGAGACTGCTCACGTTAGAAGTAATCCCTGCAGAAGGAGATCAATGGGCCAATGATGCAATCCTGATACGAAGATAAGCTGTAAATATACAGATACATATCTTTATTCTGTGCAAGCATAATTTATTGCATGGATATTGTCTCTTGCGCCCCGAAACAATGTGGGGATGTAGGCCTGTGTATAGTGCGAATATATCTGGAGATACTGATGTTATTGCTTCACCCGTGTACGGCAGGCCAGGCATGTCCTGTGCCTGGCCATCACCAATCGGCATTTTCATTTAACAAATCAGTAAATATGAAAACTGAACGGAGGCAGACTAGGCAAAAAAAGAAAAAGAAAGAAAAAGAAAAGAAAGGGAAAAGGGAAGGCAAAGGGAAGGGGAGGGGAGGGGAAGGGAAGGGAATGAGGAAGGAAAGGGGAAGGCAAGGCAAAGGGAAGGGAAGGCAAGGCAAGGCAAGGCAAGGCAAGGCAAGGGGAAATGAAAGAGGGAAGGGAAGGGAAGGGAAGGGAAGGGAAGGGAAGGGAAGGGAAGGGAAGGGAAGGGAAGGAGAGGAGAGGAGAGGAGAGGAGAGAGGAGACTGCTCTTGTGGGTCTTCTTACAAACTATTACTTTCTAGTGGAAGAGCATAGGCATGATGCTCCACTTAGCTCTGCAGCAGGCTTTTAAAATCTCATATGCCACATTCAAGTATGTGCACAGACCTGTTCTCCACAGCCATTCTGACCAGCTCTGCTCTGTGTAACTGCACACTCATTCATCTCTGATTTGTTAAAAAATCCTAGTAAGAAAGATTGGTTTTATTGTTTCTTCTGCTGAAAATATACTTTGTGGGGCAGATGTAACCTCACTGATTCCAGGAAGAACCATAATAATTTGACAATGTCACTTATTTTGGATTCTGATTACTTTCTTTACCTCTTAGTGCGACTGAATGTGTGGGGGGGTTATGCTGCAGAAAGGGTTAACTGGGATTTTCTATAATGCGTTCCTATTTCCTTTCCCTCCCTTCAGCTCCTTCACAAAATGTTAATCTAATTGTGATAGTATCACTTTGATGACAATATGACAAGACAGACAAATTTGATTTTATTCTCCACAGAGCAAAGCATATGCTGCTTGGGAGACTTTGACAGAGAGAAGGACATAAAACAAATGGAGTTCATGAATATACAATTTTTATTGTACACAGTAGTGACATCCAAACTTCAGAGAATAGGTGGGTGAGACTTATGCTTTACTATTGAGATTAATGGGTACGTAAAAAAGTGCCAACAGAGAGTACTACAGTTTATGTTAAAAATGTCGACGTGGATAAGAATAATTTTCTTCTCAAGATGAATGATGCATTTAATGGCTGTGAGACATTCATGCCCAGTAGCAGTTCCTCAAAAGTAATTTTTTGTTGTTATTGTAAATTATATAATCTTAACTGCAATTATAGCCCTGTTTAGGTAAAGGTCAAGTTAGTACAGTGAATGGTTATAAACTAAGAGGGAAATTGGTAAATTTATTCCCTTGATGAAAGCTTATGAATGATTTTAAGCAAGATAATTTTTTGTAACTCTATTTCTACTTTAATGCAATATAGCAAGTAAAGACAGCACACATTAACAAAAGGTAAATTAGATTTGTCTAAGTAAACATGTATCTGCAATAGGAGTAGTGTTGCTGTAGTAAGGACAGTCTGAAGGTTAAGCACTCCATGTAAATGGTATAGATTCATTTTCGTAGAAAGCAAAAGGAGGGACAACCTCTGAAAAATTGCCTTTGATGGAATGCAATCTGTGCTCTCCTGAGCAGCACATGAATACTCTAAAACACATGAAACTGTACCCACCTCTCGGTCATAAGAAATTGGTTAGAGTCCTTTTGGTTTCAAAAGCATGCCCTTAAACAATGCAATCTTCTTTTCAGCCCCTTCAGACTGATCAGATTTGTTTTCTTAATATAGAGCTTAAAAAAAAAACAAAAGAGGGAGAAGGCACCGTATGTGCTAATGAAGGATGTTTGCTGAGACAGGGCCTGATAAGAGATTAAGTGCTGATTTTTTAATATGTTTTATAGTAAAACCTGAATGAAAAGAGTTAAAGATTTTGGGAAGCTACTTAAAATGAGAAGAGTGCATTCTCAAGTCAGAATCATGTTTCTGGCCTGGAAAATCAGTGTTAGGCTAAATATTTTATTAAATATTTAATATTAATTAAAGCAAAAGCATCATTTTACAGTTTACCACAAATATTTCTCTGAGAACTTTTACCAGTGTGAGCTTTTGCTCATCTATTTATTAAGCTACTTTAAGTACTCAACTCAGAGTCTTCTTCACTCTGTCAAACTACAGACATGTTACCTTTTTTCCATCTACTTGTCTTCTAGAGATATATGAATTGGGAAATTAGCAGGGAGAAATCTACTTTCTGTTACTGCTAGGAGCAAGAAACCTTCACTTAACCTGCATATAAAAATAGATAAATGCATATTATAATTAGAAAATGGGCAGAATGCTATATGTTTGTGTGTCTCTTGACAGATGATCAGTGGTGGCTTGTTACTTGAGTTTGCCACCAATTAAAATGCACATTGGATCAGCTCTGGCCTGTCATCTACCATTATTTGGAAAAGTTGGCTGTGGGCCACATATTAGAAGAGTGGTAATTTTTTATTTGGTCAGAGTGCTTCTCATCTCTATTCTATAAACTACAACTGGTGATTCAAATGCTGGGCAGTCATTGCATCTGCTTTCTGGAAACTCACCTCATTTAAGGCTCTTAAGAATAACTAGTCATATTTGCTAGTGCATTTTACTTGTGTTAAGGAAAAAAGTCTTCCTAATCCCTTTTGTACAAACAATAACAGTCAAGAGAGCTGATCTGAATCTGGTACAGCTCTTTGGGTCATGATAAACATTAATTAGATATACATTGATTTTGAAAAATTCTTTTGATTTACATTTTTCCTCCTCATCTTCAGACTTTTTTCTTGACAATAAAAGTAAACTGGCAATATGAAGAACTCACCAGCAGGAACAGTGAGTTTTATTTGTTTTTTTGTGTATGAACTCAAATATGCCCAAATGAACATTATCCTGTCCAAGTTTTCAGGTAATGAACATGAGGTACTATTAATATCTAGACATTGTACCAGCTCATGGTCCTCAGCTTCAGGTATGACACTACAGTGTTATTTGACCAAAAAATGTATCAAACCAAAACCCACTTAAAGGCTTACTTTCATGCATTGCCTGGAACAGCACTGTGAAGGCTGCAGCTCCTTGTTCACAATAGGCCTGATTATTGAGGAAATGTTACCAGTTTTTAACAACATGAAATGTGACCCGCGCTGACTCAGGACTCAGCTGGAAATTTAATTCCCAACTTGATAAAATATTTAGATAAATTTTTCTGTAGTGTTCAGTTTTCTGTCCTCTTTCATGAGTTCAACTTAAAATATGCCTTCAAACATGCTGAGCTGCTGAAGAGCATAGTGCTTGCTAATGTCACCTCTTTGACACTTGTTTTGTGCAGAGGTAAATAGCAATAAGGTGGAAGGCGGTAGAAAATAAGGTCCATCGTCACTGCTCATTATTTGCAATTTGTGGAGTGTGACAGCACGCTCAGCAGTATGCATAGTAAGAACAGAGATGGTCTCTGCCTCCACGAGCTTGCAGTCCAACAGATGGGAACACATAAGACTGAATGTACAGCATGCAGTGAAAGATTTAGAACTGTGTTTGTTTGTTTGTTTGTTTGTTTTGTTCCATTAATCTGCTTCTTGTCAAACTTGGGTGAGGCAAGAAGATTTATAGGATGCAGAACGCGTGCGTGAATACCTGGTGGCAGAAGGTCTCTTTTTTAGAGGGATTAGAATGATTATGGAGTTGATACTGGGAACCCTGAAATTGAAGAAAAACATAGATATAATATCCAAGACAAACATGGAGGCAGACTTGGGAATCTGCTGGTGGACTCTTACTGAACCAATGTGCAATGAAGTAAGTGAAAAGATCTGGTAGCATCTTAGATCCAGTTTGCAGAGTTATGCCAAGCAAGGCATAGTCAAAACTTAATATAGAACAGGAACCTAGGAGCAGGGAATTTTGAATAGAAAAGGATGAAATTGGAGTGATCTCAGCTTCCACCGGTCCACCCCCAGCTTTGCCCTTATAAGTAACGATTTACTTTATACTTTGAGATTTTTGCTCAAATCAGAAGCACACACCCCCAACACACAGCAAGCACATGCATATGCATGACAACAAGAGGTGAAAATCTGCCAGATGATGATTGTATGAGGAACCTCTGCCCAGTCTAGAAAATAAAATACACCATTAATACGGGGGCAGCATATGATGGTTCAGTGCTTTGAGCGAGATCGGAACAGGGATAGCACTAATTGACATTCTTACCACCTACATTGGGTTTTACTGTACTTCGGTGTTCATAAAAATGGCTAATTAACTGAAACATCCCCAATATTGATGGTGTACTGTAAATGTCACCTCTGCAACACAAAGCACATTCTTAAGGAAACACGTTTCCGAGAGCAGTGGCAGTGCCCGGCTCTGGCTCCTTGTGCGGGATTCGATCCAGAGGAGCGCATCTCTGTGCCCGGCTCCCAGGCTACAGCTCTTCCCCACGTCGTCCATTGGCAACACTAAAATTTCCGTGGGAAAAGCTGCAGAAGGGCCGCATAACTCATTGCTTCACTTGCGTAGTAATTAACGGCTCACACAGCAGCACGGCAGCGGCCTATTCTTCTTGGCTGAGTGTTAAGCTTGACCTACCTTCCCCTTTCCCCCCAGTTCACAACACTCCTCATCTTCCAAAATTATGAGAGAAATGATTTTTCATGCTATTTGCATGTTTTAGAGCATCCATCATTATCATGTGCACTGACAGCTTTATACTTCAGCTGTGACAGAGCTTGAAAAATGCGAGTCCTATCAGTCAACATACTCCACGTTTCCAAAATGAGATCTTCTACAGTTGACATTTTCTTTGGCTTTTTCCGTTACTTTCTTCTCTTCAGCAGCAATCTACAGTTTGGTTTTGCATTGAATTTAATTGAACAAGGAATATAGACTTTATAATACTACAGTATAATGAAATACTTTTGACCTGCTTCAGATTGATTGAGTTACTTTCCTCTAAATATTTTTTACTCTTTTCCTCAGAAACACTGACCTCAAAGTTATTTTAGTAACTCTTCTCTTTTCTCTGTGCTCAGCTTCACCTGCCCATGCTGTTTATGCACCTTAATTTCATTCTCACCTTCCTGTCTGAGGTAATAAAAGTGTTTTTTTTTTCCTGAATTTAGCAAATATTTGATTACAGTTACAATTCTAGGTAGAAGTAATATTAAATTCAATAAATACATACTAAATATGTAATTATAAATATGTAATTATTTATGAAACAGCTTTTTCTTTCATTACTGCTTCTAAAGTCACTTTTAAAATGTGTGTTTGCTAGCAATGATGCCATCTCATATAGGGATGATACTAGCCATTGAAAATTTGAAGCAGCTGAAGATCTACCCTGCACATCTTTTTCTTTGTTTGTATCCATTTTTTTTCTCTTCTCTCCTCATCAAAAAACAATATAAACCAAACTTCCAATAGCTAACATTGCGGTATTTTGCTACTGTCCTGAAAGTCTAGGTTCTTTTTAAATTTAAAAATTCCGCTAGGCTGACCTTCTGAGACATAATACTTTAATCTCAGGAAAAGAAAAAAAAAAAAAAAACACAAGGAAATCAAGAGTGCAATTGTGATTTAAGGGAACAAGGAAGAAAATCAATGTCCATGATGTTAGAAGTTTGCTGATTATTAATACAGTTCAATTATATTTACTAAAAGCTACCTTGTGTGAAAACTAAGGAAAACTGGCAAAAATTTTGTTTAAGGAAAAAATAAAAAGAATTAGTAATACTTAGAATATACTGGAAAGGCTTCTTCATGAAGATTGATTATCAGTAATCGCAACGCCCTTGTTTATATCTGACAATCTTCCTGCCAAAGATGACATAAACCAGAAATTAAAATATGTGGAAAAGAAAATGCACTAACATTTCATTATTTCCTACATTTGGAGAAAATTTTGTTTTCTACATTTGGAGGTACAGCTTATCATTACTGAAATCACAGCGAGTTTTCCTGCTGATTTTGCCAAGCCAGGATTTTCCCTTCCCAACTTTGGAAGTGGTGAAGCTGACTGCACAGACTTAGCTCCTTACAAGCTAAGCACAACCAGGAGGATATAAATCACTTTGAGGAAAAGTTTGGGGATAAAGAGCCCCGTCCTCTGAGGTCACATGGCTGTCAGGCAGCAACCTGAACTGGTTTGTTTGTTGCCGGGCTTTTTTTAGGTGGTGAGTTTGACTAGGGATTTGGGTTGGAGCTATAAAAACACTTTGTTGGCAGGCGAGATAAGCTGTGTTTGCTGATGTTATTGTGGAAAGATGCAAAGGACTAAATCCTGAAGATTTTATTAACGACTTAGAAAGCTAAAAAAACACTGAAGTTTATGGCAGGAATAAGGGCTGCTACAGTCTCTATCCAGTGACCCTTCAGGGGTGTGAAGTTAAAGCTCAGGGTATGAAGCTAAAGCTTAGTCCTCCAAACTCCTCTACATCCTCAAGTGCCCTAGGGCTCCCAGAATCGCTGGTGGCACCAAGTCTGTCACAGAATGGGGTCAGGGACCAGTAATTAGGAGATGTTTATAATCCTCCAAAAGATTTCATGATTAGAGGACATAAAAGGTGATCAAAGCCTAAGAGGAACAGGGCCATTAGTCTTCTGCCTGCAGTTGACATGGGTTTCACTGAAGAACTGAACAATTGATCAAGTGTAATGCTGAATTTTAATCAAATGGAAGAATAAGCCAACTTTTAATCAAGATTTTCCATAATGGATTATTTCCCTAATTGAATGAGTTCAGGAGACAAACAAATACAGCCTAGTGCTCAATGGAGTTCTTCAAATATTGTTAAGCTTTCAATCTCAAACCACAATGAAAGGCTTTGGAATAAAATCTCTGCAGAACACATCTGAAAGTCACATTTATGTTCTTAAAATAGTCTGGGTTGGAGTGGGAAGGGAGGAAGGAGAGGAGGGACCACTACCAAATTAACTTATATCTCAAGACAATTATGCCTACTATACGGTACACTGAGGAGACCAATCCTAAAGGCCAGTTGTAGAGCTAGTAATGAAGACAGGTACTTTTGAAAGAGAAAGATAGAGTGGTCTGGAGAATAATTTACAGGAATATAGAAATGACCTCTCACTAAAGATGTTAAAACTTAAAATCCTGAGGTAATTTTTCAGGTACACTGTACAGGTAAGAAAGAAAGGGAGCTCCAAAG
Source organism: Tinamus guttatus (assembly GCF_059628265.1). NCBI lineage: Eukaryota > Metazoa > Chordata > Aves > Tinamiformes > Tinamidae > Tinamus > Tinamus guttatus. The sequence continues at coordinate 3,937,372 of NW_028288567.1, read as the reverse complement.
AGCACTTATGTTTAAGTGAATTAATATTTCTTATAAAGAAAAATATTTCATTAAAAATATTTAAAATATATTTGTAGTGAACTAGTTAATGATGTCTAAGAAGTTTAAGTAGAACTTACAGTAGAGGCATTGTATTGGCTTCTATTATGGCAATGAATACACATACTTCCCCCTAAATGTTAATGTTTATGGAGAAATAACATGTTTTCATTGTAAGTGAACAAAGTAGTCTCTTACTGGAGTTACTCTTGTTGTGGAAAGATAGTTGTGGAAAGATAGAGTTCTTAAAGTCATACCTAAGTTTTTCTTGGAGGTCTATTATTTTAGCGTCATACAATAGCTGACGAGAAAGTAATGTAAATGCTTAGAATGCATAGAATAGGTATTTTTCATCTTTGTATGTGACACTAGGGAATCACTGCCAAACTTGTGCTAGATATGCTCAATATTAGTAAATATTAATACTTTATCAGATTTCTTTTTTTCTGTCCCTCCATTCTCACCACCATTCGGATTGAAGCAGATTAGGTGTGAACAGGTCTATTGTGTTATACATCTTCAGGCGATTTTTCTGATTGCTTCATCCCATACTTCTACAACCTTGTGCTCAGCCTGATATCTGTCAATAAGACATTACTATCGTGAAATTATAGAACTGATAAGTAACTTAAGATGTAGAGACTGATTAGGAATAAGAGCTATCGTAAGCTATAGTTTAATCACTATTAAATTGATGTAGAAAAGGTATATGTTCATTGTAATTGCTAGGGAAGGCTAAATCTCATCAATGTAAATAAGTCTTTGTTCTAGAATATATCAAAGGTAATTATTTCTTAAGGTAATCATGAATGTGTTTTGTGGTATGAATCAAATTCTAGCCTTAAGTGCATATAGTTTTTGCATTAGATAGGAGCATGACTATATTCAGAATACTACAATATTAGTTAAATTAAAAGGTCAAGAATTGGAAACTGTGATTTGTTCAAAAAGCTCAATTACCAATAATCAAAATTTGAGTTAAAGACTTCAAAGAAAAATAGCATAAGCAATTGTGGGAATATTTCTGAAAATTTAGACTTGAAAAAATGTTTTGTTTAAAGATGTACTAATAACTAAAATCAAGACTTTTACTCATAAAAATACCAAAAATAATATATTTACTTAGAAGCACTGTAGTTTGTATATTGTGCATTTTTCAGCAGAAGGTGAAAACTGCTCCTAAGCATTACAGTACAGCAAAGGCTCAAAGCACAGCTCTGTCTTATCTCTGGAGCTAAGATGAAGCTATACATGCATATTAAATAAGCGTTAAAACAGATTAAAACTGGTACAGATTATAGTCCCAGACTTCTGCAACCTATAATCAGATTCATTCACAGGTTAGTGGATGAACTGAGGACAAATGTACAGGGATTAAAAAAAAAAAAGGGACAAAAAATACCAAACAACTATTGCATTGTTTGGGGCAAAAATGCCAGATGTGAATAAAGAACAGTCTAGTCCTTTATTGCAAAATGTCTGTAGTTTAACATTCTACCTGTGGCATTAGCTATAAAAAGGATACTTTTAAACCCCTAAGTAAGTAGGATAATAGTATCCTCAATCTAATAAAATGTGACATCAGATATCAGAAAATATGATTTTCTGCCAACCAGGCTGGTAAACTACTTCATGTGACACTTTTCAAAAAGAGAACATTCTTCCTGTGTCTCTTAACATTGTTTCTGAGGGTGTAAACTGCCAGTTAGGGGACATGTGTGATGATGAAGAGACCCTCTGTGCAGCTGACATGTTGTCCACTCATGTATGGCTGCATGTCACCTCATTTTTGCTGTTGTAAGACCTGGGGCAAGTATTTGATGCAATACTGGCTTTTTTCCTTCTCACTCAATATTTATTTTGTCTGGCTCTTTCCAAAGCTCTGTAAAACTGTTGTGATAAGAAGGTTTTTTTGTTTGTGTAATATCTTTCTAAGAGTTTAAGAGACCCCCAAATGCAAGGTACTGAGCACCTTTAAAGTCATAGGAGATCAGCTATTACAGCTTCTCACAGGCTCTGGGAGTGAATCATGTGATTCAGTTTATTCCATGCAACCAAATTAAACTAGTAGCAGAAGTAATTGAACAGAGGTCCTTTTGCCTTACCCTGCCGTAATTATGCTAGAGTAACACACGGAAGTGTAATTGTTATGCTTACCGATGCAACAGCTGAAGTATTTGACCATAAAACCCTATTCCTTAAAATAGAACTGATTAGAGAGGGAGGGGAGCATGGAAGCAGGGAGGGGGCACTTGGGAATTGTCTACAGGGCCAAAATGCTGACAGAAATGACCAATTCCTACAGGCTTTTCAGAAAGGATATGTGTGTTTTTAGATGTACACATAAAAACAGATACAAATATATTGTGTGAAAAAATATACAATATTATCAGCTTTGCAATATGGAAGCTTGTTCATTTTAAGAACCCCTTGTCAATCACAGTCGTGATAGGGCCATCACCTATGAAGAAATGTAGAGATATACAACAAATTACTTTCTTGTTCATTTGTAACTGTTTCACCTTTAATTTAATCCATTAGGCCACCCATTCTACAGCTTCCAATGAGGAGACATCTACATAACATTTTACAGATGTTTCAATAGAAATTGAACAGGTTCATTGCAAATGAAAATTAATCTTTATTTACTGTTTAAAATTGACAGTAATGTAGAATTCTCTTCAATGCATTATTGATTGGGATATATATATATATATAAGATAAAATCTCACAACTCATACTTAAGGGTGAGGAGAATCTATGTTTCTCCATATCTCATTTTGAAATTGTGAAAGGCATGTAAATAAAAGTAAACCATTCTGGATGTCCTAAAATGTTACATATTTCTAGTTTCTGACTAACTCAGAAACAGTTGCGAGTGAAGCATCAGAGGACAAATATAGTCTGATTTCACGGGCATAAAGGTCAGAAAATAGTGCTGACACCTTATTTTAAAACTTCATAAAGTACTTATAGAATCCCTTAAACAATAAATTTATTTGTAAAGAAAATCTGATGTCACTATGAGATATAAAGATACTCATTGATAACGACCACCTCTACCATTCTTAGTCATATAGAATATTCTTTAAGTATGTGCATTGAGTACTGAAGCTTTGACTCACTTGATTGAAAAAAAACAGTTTCAGCATAGTAAGAAAGGAAGACTTTTGTAATTGCTAGTTATTTTAATATGTTTACCTTCTGTTCATATGTTTGTCAGATTTTCTTATGCAACTAAAAGACATGGCATTATGCCCAAATAACTTAGGTTTTATCAAAGGCTGGAAAATAAACAACCTACTTGTGTTTTATGACACTTTATAGAATGAAGTCCACTGAAAACACCAACTGTGATCCAGTGCCGTGTAGGTCAGAGGACAGTCTGTGCCCAGGAACTACCTGCATTTGCTGCCATATTGAGATCTTTGAACACGTTTCCTTCCCTGCACTGGAGACAGCTCAATAGGACGAGTGCCTCCTTGCCATGCCATGTTCGGAGGCCTTAAGCAAAAGAATTTGCTCCAGAGAATAAATGTCCCACTGTAAAACACCTTTGCAACATTGACACGGCATGAAGGAGCCACGGAGGTGACAGCATCCAGCTGACAGAATTTAAAGTTGTCATTTGTCAGCAAAGGGAAATGGTAGGTGGGATCTGCGTGGGAGATTGGTTGAACAATATCAAAAGAAAGTGTTTACACCTTTTTTTTTTTTTTTTTTTTCTGAAAGGGTCTTTCAAAAGCAGTAGTTTCATTTAGCCTCAAAACCCACAAGGGTTTTCTAATCTTCGTTTTTCCTATGTCTATATTACTTAAGCAGGCTTATGCCAAATGTACTAGAAGCAGCAGTTTCTGCAGCAAGGAAAATGTGCAGTAGCCCCACATTAGCCCTGTGGTCAGTCACTGATAGTCTCTGTGGCAGCAGAGATGTGACAAAGAAGGGATGTGCTTTGACTCCACAAGCTTCAGTTGTTTCATGCCATCTCTATTAGAAATTAGCATTTTTCGTTTTATGACCATTTTAATTATAGTTTCCCTATTTCAGTTTTACTAAATATGAATGAAGCAGGTGAAGTGTAGCCCCGTTGGAGCATTATACTGTTTAGTGCTGGTTACTATCTTTAGCAGGGAAGCTGGAATTCATTCTCATCTCATTTGCTGAGCGCTCTATCATTAAAGTGTCATTGAGAACTGACACCACTTAATTTTAGCAGCTTTCAATTCTCGTTTGCAGCAAGAATAGCTTTAAATGGAGAGGAGTGCAAATTACAGAGAGAGGGATATTTTTACACCACACTCAGCATTTTATCAAACAAAGCAGCCTCACGGGGAATAGGGGACAATACATTATAAAACCAAACTCTCCTCTGATGCTGGTAAATGGGTATTTAATCTTCCTATTGCAGGCATCCACTCTGATGAGCCTGTAATGAATATACTGCCTGGGACATTATCTGAGCTGTTGTGTTTTCCTATTTCTCAAAATATCCTCTAGTTTTTAATTTTGGGTGTGGTCAAAGAATAAGCTGGGGAGCTCAGGCCTTTCCTGCACATCACTGAGGAATCTGTACCTTGTTGTAAGCAAACCAGTTTGGGACATATTTTCCCTTCTCCACTGCATAATTGCTTTTTCCACCCAGTGCAGTATGATCCCTTGGGAGGGTTAACAAAATCACTTACTTGAGATCAGTGGCAAATTTTAACCCGTTCAGCTTGGTTTTCCTGTCTACTGGAATGTAAAATATCATCTTTCAAAGCATCTTGGGATATGGCCTTCCTGTTGGAAATTTGGTACTAATTTGCTGGAAATTTGGTACTGATCAGATGCTTGGTTCAACTTCACTGTCTCTTACCTTTTTTTCTCAACACTTAAAAACAGATGAAAAAGTTGAACATTTTATCTCCCATATTAAATTATTTTCCTGGAGTTAAGGCACATTTAAGTTTTGCAGACTGACCATGTCAAAAAAAAAGTGTTGCCAAAATGCCAATATATGCTATTTTTTGAGGAAAAGTTAAACAGTTAGCTAGGGATAAATGAGCATTTACAGGTATATTTGCAGTGCTTTATAACTTGTTCCTAATGCCCGTAACAATATCACTTGGTGATTCTTTCAACTAACACCACTTCCCTGTATTATATTTTTAAGCTCATATTTTACTCATTTTAAATCATTTTTAGCTCTTACAATCTTCATCATTTTGCTCCTTATGTAAGACATTTCCAAGGTAATAATTTCAATGCCTTGCTTTTATTTGGCATAATGTTGTGTCCCCTTGTGCTTGCATTTGACACTAGCTCAAACAACATTGCTGCATCTCTCTTCCACTGGCCCTTCAGAATTTCATGCATCTCATTGAAGTCCCCCACAAGATCCTCTTTTCCAAATAATATAGACCTACTTTCTCTAACCTTTCTGAATATATAAGACCCTTGAGTCCTTGTAACATACTGGATGCCCTTAGCTTTGCCTCTTTCCATTTTTATGATTATTTTCTCAGAAAAAGAAAACCGAGACCATACACTCTACTCCAAAAATGTGACCCTATTTTCATTTTGTTTGTTAATGTCTCTGATTTAGATATGATAGCATTTGATAGCTCTTTTTTTATTCATGAATTATGTTTGTTTTTTTAATCACTTCTGTAAACAGCTGCGTAATGAGGCTGACTTTGTTCTTGGTGATGCTGCTTAAGAATTTGACTGTGTTACCCACTGACTTCTGTGGATTTCTTCTATTTTGTAACACTGTACATGAAATCAGACTCAGACTTGCACATTTTCGCAATGGCACTCTGGATCCTTACATTTTTTTCTCTGTTAACACATCACTGACTTGGACACAGATGCCCTCCTTTTTCTTGTTTTGTCCTCTCAAAAGACTATTTTATTAGAGTGAGATTTTACATAATCTGCAAGGGTAGGAACGAGCCATAGATGGTCTGTGTGTCATGGGAGCTGAAAGTTCTTCCTCTCTGCAAAGTATAAAGTCATGAAGCAATTGTAAAATGTTGCCTCTACTGAGAATGGAGAGTCATTCTTGTGAACATACCCAGGAGATACAAAGAAGCTGGCCTAATATCACAGAGATTGCTGTCAGCAGCAAAATCACCCAAACCTTGTACATTCAGCCTCTGTTCCTGCTGTGACAGCACAAATAGATTGAAGAGACACTTGGCCATGGACAGGGTACGATTTCAGACTAGCCTGAACAGCAGAGTCATAACTTAGGCCATCACAGCATATATTATAGAAGAAAGCGTTGTTGGCCTTTTGCTACAAAATTTAGTGAAAAAAAAAGTGCTTCTTAATATAAAAATGTATAAAATAATAAATTTGCTCATCTGTCAGTTGTTCAGTGTCATATTTTATTTAAAGTTTGATTTACTGTTTCCCTTGTATATATATATATTTTTTACCTGATGGCCTTAGGGCACAAAGTAGGAAATGCAACATTTTTCAGAAGATGTTCAAATTTGACTGCAATTGCTAGCAGCATGTTCAGCAAAAGACGGATTCCAATACTTTTCACATAGTTAAAACAACAGGTTTTTAAATAAATAGTTTTAAAGCAATAGAGGTGAAAGACCAGGTTCTTCAGCCAATAAGACTGCCAAAAAGACTGGGTAGATGTTTCTATCTTGTTTATTATTTCTCTCAGGACTAAGAGCAAGAGAGCAATTTCACCATGATACAGTTCTGAGACATTCTGTTTAATGTTTGCTCTGCATCCATATAGGGCTGTTGAAAGGTGCAAGACAGATCCCACTAAAAATTGAGCTATCTTGTTTATACAGTGGACAGACAGCCTAGGCTGCATCACCAGGCTGCACTGACTATTATATAATATGTTTTTTCTACTTTTGTAAGGGAGAAGCAATCAAGCTTTATGTCTGCTTAGACTATGGTTTCCCTCTCTGCTGATAATGTTAACAAGAGTTCCAATTATTGTCAATCATCATGGCATTTTTGCTAACATGAATAACAACAGCACTGACTCATCCCTCATACAGTCACTGTTTTTTGTCATTCTTGACCTGATCCAGGTTTGCATCAGTGAGTGATAACAGAAATGTTCCACAAAACAATACCAGCTTCTTCAATGATCCACCCTCCTCAGTCACTATGCATTTACTTACCACTTCTTTTGGTATTGTTCCCGCTTCGCCTGTAGTATTTCCTTCATTTCCACAGAGGAAGGGAGGGGAAAAGAGAATATTTTAACCCGGTTTGCTGCTGCATTACTCCAGTTGTGTGCAAGTAAAACCCATTGGAACCAATTGGCTAGAGCTGTGGATACAGCAAAGGGAGGACTCAGACTCACAGTTCT